>NW_017307304.1:134801-178205 GCF_000935625.1 Nanorana parkeri
TTCATCTAAGGTTAGTAAATCAACCCCAAAATCTCACAATACATGGCAATTCATTCACAATTCATTCTGTCCTGTACACGGATCAGTCGTCCTGGTCCCACTCCCTTTGCAGAGAAACAGCCCCAAAGCATGATGTTGCCACCCCCATGCTTCACAGTAGGTATGGTGTTCTTTGGAACTCAGCATTCTCTCTTCTCCAAACACGACGAGTTGTGTTTCTACCAAATAGTTCTATTTTGGTTTCATCTGACCATTTGACATTCTCCCAATCCTCTTCTGGATCATAGCTCTCTTCTGGATCATAGCTCTCTAGCAAACTTCAGACGGGCCCGGACATGTACTGGCTTAAGCAGGGGGACACGTCTGGCACTGCAGGATCTGAGTCCCTGGCGGCGTAGTGTGTTACTGATGGTAGCCTTTGTTACGTTGGTCCCAGCTCTCTGCAGGTCATTCACTAGGTCCCCCCGTGTGGTCCTGGGATTTTTGCTCACCGTTCTTGTGATCATTTTGACCCCACGGGGTGAGATCTTGCGTGGAGCCCCAGATCGAGGGAGATTATCAGTGGTCTTGTATGTCTTCCATTTTCTAATTATTGCTCCCACAGTTGATTTGTTCACACCAAGCTGCTTGCCTATTGCAGATTCAGTCTTCCCAGCCTGGTGCAGGTCTACAATTTTGTTTCTGGTGTCCTTCGACAGCTCTTTGGTCTTCACCATAGTGGAGTTTGGAGTGTGACTGTTTGAGGTTGTGGACAGGTGTCTTTTATACTGATAACAAGTTCAAACAGGTGCCATTGATACAGGTAATGAGTGCAGGACAGAGGAGCCTCTTAAAGAAGAAGGTACAGGTCTGTGAGAGCCAGAACTCTTGCTTGTTTGTAGGTGACCAAATACTTATTTTCCACCATAATTTGCAAATAAATTAGTTCCAAATCAGCCAATGTGATTTGTCTGGATTTGTTTTCTCATTTTGTCTCTCATAGTTGAGGTCTACCTATGATGCCAATTACAGGCCTCTCTCATCTTTTTAAGTGGAGAACTTGCACAATTGGTGGCTGACTAAATACTTTGTTGCCCCACTGTATATATCTAGATATAGATATATCTAGATATCTAGATCTAGATATATCTAGATATATCTATGTACAGGTGAAACTCCAATAATTAGAATATCGTGCAAAGTTCATTTATTTCACTAATGCAACTTAAAAGGTGAAACTAATATATGAGATAGACTCATTACATGCAAAGCAAGTTAATTCAAGTCGTGATTTGTCATAATTGTGATGATTATGGCTTACAGCTCATGAAAACCCCAAGAACCCCAAATCCACAACCTCAAAAAAGTAGATTATTACATGCAATCAATAAAACAAGGATTGTACATAGAACAATATCGGACCTCTGAAAAGTACAAGCATGCATATGTACTCAGTACTTGGTTTGAGCCCCTTTTGCAGCACTTACTGCAATTACTTTTGCATGATATTCTAATTATTCGAGTTTCACCTGTATACATACATACACTATATGGCCAAAAGTATTGGGACATCCCTCCAAATCATTGGATTCAGGTGTTCCAATCACCTCCATCGCCACAGGTGTATGAAATCAAGCACCTAGGCATGCAGACTGCTTCTACAAACATTTTTGAAATAATGGGTTGCTCTCAGGAGCTCAGTGAATTCAAGCGTGGTACTGTGATAGGTTGCCACCTGTGCAATAAGTTGCAACCTGTGCTTAGTTCCAGTGAAGGGAACTCTTAAGGCATCAGCATACCAAGACATTTTGAACAATTTTATGCTCCCAACTTTGTGGGAGCAGTTTGGGGATGGCCCCTTCCTGTTCCAACATGATAAAAAGGGCTCCCCAGACCAAAATATATCACATGTATTTATTGACAGATTTGTGAAAGTAGTCATGTGAAGGTAGGTTGACCAAAAGAGTGGTGAAGTATTTATAATGGACTACAACACACAGGGTAATATGATTTGTGTTATATGATAAGCAACATCTGCCTTTACACATTCGATGGTGATTGGATAATTGGATATTATCCTTATGGATATAAATCACAGGTGTTTGCCCTTGACACTCACTGGAGTTGAGAAAGCCGATGGAATAAACAGAGAAACAGGAATAGCTTTTCTTGTGGGATGACAATAATTTGTTGTCAACCAAAGAATAATAATTAAGCTATCAGATTACAGGCACTAGATTTTAATGTTCCAGCTCAGCTAAAATGCTAGTATGTGGAAATGCACTCTGTTTACATGCAGAAAAAGAGCCTGATAACTTTTTCAATATTTATGAGGCAATAATAGAGGAAGCACAGCCACATTCATCAATGACCTTACAAACATTTGGTCGGAAGATTGACAAGTAACAGAGACAGTGGTTCTTCTTCTATAATGGTGCTGCATAGACCAGAGCCCCGCTACATAGCATAGAAATTATATAAGTTATTTTTGTTTAGTCAGAAGGGAAATATCCTGGCTGTAACTCAAACTAAATCTGACATTATATAAAAAAAGTGTATGTGGGAGCTGCCAGTGGTTTACATCTACTCAATAAATTGTGTTTTTATAGCCTAATATGATAAACTGTGAAAAATTATGATTCAGTGCTGTAAAAAAGTAAGGGTTTACAGTGGATATAACGGTGACCTTTAAGGCCGATGCACATCTGGGCAATCCGTAACCGCAATTGGGCGCGATACAGCGCAGACTGCCGTGATGTGCACCCCTGTCAAGCCGAGCAGATCACGTGGTTTCCCGCCTGTCGTAGACAGAATTAAATTCGATACCACACTTATCCTAGAAGAAAAAGTTTTAGGTGGATACAAGAGCATCTGTATAGCAGTTTCTCTAGCATTATGCTATATGGGTGCACCTTAACATTTTTCTGGAAAAAAGGGTACATCTTAACCTGTTTCTGGAACCTTTTCTCCTGGAAGGTGGCCTGAAAAGGAATGGGACCTTTTTACAAGACAATTCTGTCTACGACAGTTGGCAATTACGCAGCCAGGAGCAGAGTGTATCAAGTGGCAGCCGCACATTAATAGGACGAGCCAGTGAGATAGCAGAATACAGCCGGCATGGTGAGACTTTTGCTTACATCGTTTCTGCTTTGTCCCGTCTACTTATGTACGGCTGTCCTTGAGTTCACCGCTGCTTAAACCCTCCTATTCTAGAAGACCTGATTGGTAGGTATTTGTTGTTTTATTAATCATATTGGAATGGTGTGTCAAAAGTGCCTCTTTTTGGAGTTTATGTGTATGTTGGGTTACAGTGGAACGGTTCCGCTCGTGCATCTGAACACAATCGCAGCTAAAATCGCTGCATGTCATGTATCGCAAAAAAAGTACATGTATCTTTTTTGTGCGATTGCCACGCGGATGTACCCCATTGAAATCAATGGGGCCGCGTGGCAATCACTGTCTGCAATTGTGCATGACTGTGCGATCCACGGACGCACGTCTCAGATCGATCAGGTCTGCACCGGTCCTAAAGCTCAATGAAAAAACAATGAGTCATGTGATTATAAATGTGATTCTAAATTATACAACTTAAATCAAAAAAATGCTTTCACTAAATCAACATACTGCTTCAGGAATAACCTTGTAATTTGCTTTCACTAAAGCCTATTCATGATTTGTTAAAAATGGCAACTACTGTATTTTACTATTAAAAGCAAAAAAAAGTGCAGTTCTGTGTACAGGTGCACTTTACCTTTGTCAATTTGGACTGCTTCATATGATAAACAGACTTACTTCACATGTTATTTTTATTGAAATGCAAAAGTGTGGTGAATTTAACTCAGAAGCAAACTATGCCTTTTGTTATAAAATGATCTTGCATTATGCATTCAAATAACAGTGCTTAATTCACAATTGGTTACTGAATAGAGACAATGGGCTGGAAACAATGGGATATTTAAATAAAAAAAGAACAAATCACAAGGGCGTATAGATTACTGCTAAAATTAAGTATTGTGCTCAGTACAGCTGATGAGCCTTTTTAGTTTTGGTTACCTTCAATAGTCATAGTAAAGCAAAATGATTTTTTTTGTAACCGTTCATGTATTATATATTCATTTTACTGTAGATTATCATGTATTTCTTCAGTAGTTACATGAGTGAAGTGTTATTCTGCATTAAAATAACAATTACTCTAATGTCTTTATTGTCAATTCTGTACCATGTATAAATATACAAATAAGCATAAAGACTAAATATGTTCATGACTTTAAAAGTTGCTTACTGTCTTAGTTTTTGCTTACAAATGAATGATCAGAAATTTAAAAGGTCTAAACAGCCATATACTCAGACATCATAGCGATGAATCTTGAAACAAAGTTAATCTGTCTTCTTTCAACAGCTGTTAGCAGCTGTCAACAGTCCAGTGTAACCTTTTTCACCTCCTTTGCAAGCTGCAAAAGTCTGCTTTGGGACACTTTGCGGCTGCACAGACACAACTGTAAGTACTTTGCACCCACCGAGATGCCCATCAGCTTAGATCTGTGTTGTTTATATACAGAGGCCTATGTTAGCTTTATAGGTGAATGGCAGGCTATGCTGCATCATGGCTAATTGATTTTTGCCCTTTTTATTTTTTTTAAGCAAGTCATTTTTATTGAAGAAATTTTCAACAATATATGCATAAAAAGCAGGCTTAATCGCAGAAGTATAACAGTTTCAGCGACTAAAAGTCCTGTGTGATATAGGTAAATAAGAATACATTATAATATTCAACAGAGAATACAAAGAATCAAACAGACAGTAAACAATAAAATATAACACAGACATAGCGCATGTATTACACTTATTCATGCCAAGTAAGTGGACCTGTTAGCGAGTGGGGGGGCGTTAAAGGACATTCAGGGGTCCCAGGGTTGAAGCAATTTTCACTTTGAGGTACCATTCAGTGTCTTTAAAGAGGGACATCAACTCTTTCCTAAGGGCAGCTCCAAGCTTAGAAACGGGGCCCAAGTGGAGAAAAACCTGTCAGTGTGAGTATAGTTATCTCGGGCGTCAAGTTTCTCTAGGGACATCAACTTATGTAGTAATTCTTTCAGGGCGGCCAAGGAAGGAGGGGTAGGTGAAAGCCAGTTCATTAAGATTGGCAGCGATAATGCAGATGTGTTCCCAGCGGGAGGGTCGTTTGGTCAATGGTGACATAGAGGGAGTAACTACATGAAATAGACAGAGGGAGGGGTTAGTAGATCTATGAGTTTGCCATTTTTATAATGCCACTTTTTAGAATAAACTGAAATTTAAAAAATGTAGGTTTCATTGCTGGTGGTCACTGGTCCTTTTCTATTTTGCAGAAGTGGTCATATTCACACTTCTTTCTTCCTAGTCCACTGCAATAATAACTAGTTCTATAACTTCTCTGTATAAAATGGCACCTATCAATGCCACTAAAGTTCCATTGTTTGAACTTCGACAGCAATGCAAACCCTAATATTGAACTTCTCTTATTTGCATCCCTTTGGCCTGTAAAATATACCAATACATGAATTTTGTTATATCTGTTTGCATAAGTGCAACAAAAAAAACCTGCTGATTCTGTTTGAAATCATGTGCTGTCTTGTGTCCTGTGAATTCTGCAGTGTCAGCTAAAGCATTATTACACTACCCCAGGGGTCAGCAACCCACGGCTCCGGAGCCGCATGTGGCTCTTTCCTCCCTCGACTGCAGCTCCCTGACCAGGGGACCCAGTGAGGTCTGGTCGTGGACACCCCCCCCCCTGGTGTAATATGCGGCAGTGCAGGGTCCTGGTGCACCGCACTGCCGACGGGCTTCTCAGCAAGAGGGTGGGTCCTGTGACTCACCTCCTCTCTTGGCCACGACCCTAGTAACAGGCGGCGGGAGAGGAGAAGTGTGTGTCACATGCCCGGCTCCCTGCAGTGCACACCGTCTGGCTGGGATGCTGGCTGGGTGGCTTGGCAGGTGGGTCCGAATGAGGAGCGGGGGCAAAGGGGTGGAACGGGGGGGAGGGGTGGTGGTACGGGTGTAACTGCACACTGTGCGCTGTTATTTCATTTAATTAGAAAAGTAGATTATAATGGGAAGCATTACACTGTAATGTTGCTATTATATTCTATTTCTCTGATTAAATGATTAGACGGGGCCTCTGTTCTATCAAAGTTTGTGACTAGGTTGGAATGTGTGACCGGTGACCAATAGGTCAAACATTCTAACGCTTTCTCAGCTGTTCCAGGGCAGATCGGCATAGCAAAACGTATGTGCAGGAGAACAGATCTGCCCTGGAACACCTGATCGGTCCTGAAATGTCACTTCTATCCGACTTTATAAGTGGCGTGGAATGTAAGATCGCACTCACAGAGTCGGATAGAAGTGACATTTCAGGACCGAACAGCTGTTCCAGGGCAGATCAGTTCTGCTGCACATACGATTTGTAATGCTGATCTGCTCTGGAACAGCTGAGAAAACGTTGGAATGCTTGACCTATTGGTGGTCACACATTCCACCGGGATTACATTGAAATGTGTGACCACGTCACTGGTCACACATTCTAACGTAGTCACAAACTTTGATCAGGGGCGTTCGGCCGGTACCCATGTGAGGGGTCTGGGCAACCTGGGGGGCCTCTTACATGAGTATCAGCTGTACCAGTGGCAGCATAGCAGAGGTGGCAGGGGAGGGGGTGAAGGGGGCCAGGTCCCAGCAGCAGCAGGTAAGAGGAGTTGGGAAGAGGTAAAGGGAAAGACCAGCCCACCTGAGACCCTACAGAACCCACCATAGATGGGCTGTGCAGGTTCTATGGTCTGCTCTGCAGGGTCACTCTCAGGTGGGCTCTGCGGGGGTCTCAGGTAAGTCCAGAGTCCAGTGCGTTACTAAGCCCTGAGTCCAGTGCGTTACTAAGCCCACATATACCTATATACATGCTATACATAGCATAAAGGTAAAAAATGATACATGCAGTGTTATCTTCATTTTTGATGTCAAAAGGGTTTTGTGGCTCCCAGAGTTTTCTTTTCTGTGGGAAACGGGTTTAAATGCCTCATTGAGTGTTTAAGGTTGCTGACCCCTGCACTACCCAGTTCACCTTGGTGAACTACAGAAATCCTTCCCCCTGTGTTATGGAAATAATTATTGAGTCCTAACACACGTCCTGTGGAAACACTGCTGTTCCTCCATAGATACATTAGGATGTGTATGTGTTGTCCTACTAAGTGTGGAAGACTTCCTAAGTGTGTTGTGGCCGAATCACTAGGTGAAAAATAAAGGGGAAAAAAGCAAAAAACCGAATGCAGCCTCCATCTCTAATTTATGGTCAGCTGCTATATAGAAATTTCTCTTATTGGATTTAGATACACTTTAAGGAGAGGCGTGTGCAAGGTAATGGCTCTTCCTTGTTGCTATCGGAGAATAACCTTGTTAATTATTCTATTACAATGTATACCACCTGCCCCCCCTTTTACCTAGCAACATGGGGTGCTTACAGTATTTTGGGCCCTCTTTCTTTTACCTTTCTGAGGGGACTTCTATATTGCAGTATTTGCACCAATTAGAGACTTTTGCTTACAGGTGGATAACAATGTTGTTGGAGCGCAATTGTTTCTCAGTTTTTCCTTGTTTGAGTTTTTCCTGATCAAAATGTTACTATTCTGATACCATTTTTCAAGTCCCAGCAATGTTTTAAGCAATGAGCAGTGGCATGAATGCTTGTCTCTAGTTGCACTATAAAAGAACTTGTGTAAAGTGAAGTGAAATGAGTATTGTATAGAAGATCAGCAACATGGTCACCCAACATGGAGGGGTGACTACCCAAAAGGGGATGAGATAAGAACCCATTTCTTTAGTAACTGTTGTATGCTTTGTGACTAATACTTTTCAATTCATATGAATGCCCTTAAGGCTTAACATCTAGGTTATGTAAAGGTAAATTCTCAGAGTTTTCCAATGGGTAAGGAGGGACCTCACTCCACAATTATAAAAAAATAAAATAACTTGCTATGCTAAATGTCAAACTTGATACTGTATTCTGTATAAGCAGTCAAGAAAACTGGCCTCACTCTGATTATGCTGAACTCTTCATATACGCCCACTAAATCCAACAGTGGTTAGTGATAATTGCTGCTCAGTATTAAACTAACCTAAACAGATGTGTCACTATGCTGATGTATCACTGAAGTTATCATCTAAAAGGCCAAATCTTACTAAAATATTCAGGCAGGTACAGGAATATGCATAGCCGATCCAGATGTTGAGCAGAGCATGTTCGGCTGATCCGAAGCCACACGAAGCAAGCCGATGTACGGCTGATTTCAGCCGATATACGGCTGAAATCAGCCGTACCAGCCTGAAGTGAATAGCCGAACAGTGTTCGGCTCACTTCACTTCTGATTGGTCATTCACTCGGCTGCCCTCGGCAGCTTTGTGAATAGACCCCTAAAAAAATAGTGTTACATGTTGCAAGAATCAAACCCATTTCTTCTAGCTCTTTCTTAATACCATCAGCGTCCTCCCAATGAGTAGCCCAAGGCCTCTATTCTCACATGTTATTGTATATATTGCCAATTTTTCTTTTCAATTTTAAAAGTTAGTCTATAAACATATTTACGCTGAACAAAAAACATTGTATACTGCAGTATAAATATTTTATTACAGTTACAGTTCGCACTAAAAAGAAATGTATTGATGCATAACACACAAGGTTCAAGAAGAACATACATTACCATTCTTGAGATTAGCATATTTGGAAGCAATTTTTACTAACTGATATTATAAGAGCAAATATTTACAGATGGTTGTAATTCCAACATGTTTGATAAAAGATATGTATTAGCATTAAGGAAACATTAAACGTTAGAATGATCACATCCTCATCAAAATGTTAATGGGGCATTTATCAACCCATTGGCTGCACCTCTTTTGGTTACTCTCTGATAACCTATTACTTTCATTGACCTAATTGTTTAAAGAGGAAGTGAGCTTGGAGTGGTGGCTACTTTACAAGGTGCTTGAATGTATTTTTAAGATTTAAAGAGGAACTTTACCCATATCTTAAAACTAACAGCAAAGGTACCTTTAGAAATGTTTTTTTTTTAACAGGTATGTATTTATTGGTTTTAATACATAAAACATGGCACAAACAATACAGAGAAAAATGAAATAACACCATCTCAATACAGGATAACAGCAATTAGTACAAGACAATACAATAATGGGAAAAGTAAATAAAAAAAATAAAAATAAAAACCCTACATATAACTAGACAGACACAACCTAACTAAATCGGTGTGGATCATTGGTCTCTTGTGTTTGCAGCACGGCCTATCTCTTCAGGTGATCTGGCCATACTGCTAAATGAAGGCTCTTGGGGGAGGCAATCAGAAGGAGGGGGAAGAAGAAGACATACCCTCCGGTACAGGAGAGTAGCAGAACCCAGTCCCGTAGCGAAACGAGCGCTCCACAGGGCTATAACAAGCAGGATGATAGATAGGGTGGCGGAGCACAGCTCTTGCACGTGTGCTCCGGTCGCCATCTTGGACACGCCCCTCACCTTTAGAAATGTTTAGTAATGACAATCTACAAAAATATACTTCTAAATAATTGCTGGGTTTTTATTTTTTGCATTCCTTATTTTTCTTTTCATACCCAGTCTCCTGGCAGAGGCCATTTTAACTAAGGGCAAGTTACTAGATCTCCCTTCACTTTCTGGAACTATGGCACATGTGACGAGGACATGTGACCATGCACATCTCAGGGGAGAAAAATGCCTTTCCCTGACATCTCGTGAGACTACATGTGAGATTTCCCATCAGTGCATTGCTGATGTACCCTTCCCAGGATGCAATGCTTGGGTACATTACATAATTTGTGCCAAAGATAACTAGGAACTAGAAAAAAAATTGTAGGTAACATAAAAATATGTTTGTTTAGCTAGCTAATATAAGATGATTTCATATCAGCATGCAGAGCTGTATGCTACTGTTACTTTTAGTCATAGGGCTTAAAGGTCCACTTTAACATGAGAGGCTTGGAGACTACAATGCTTCCATGCTTCCATGCTTACAGCCTTTAACATTGGTGGCATATAATCTACCCCTGTTGTTACCCTCCCCTTGACATATGTAACCATTGATGGCTTTTTTTCTTGTATAGATACTGGTCACACATTTTTTTCCATTATTGATAGAAATAAAGTAATCTCTTAAAAGTTTTTTTTTTTTTTTAAATCTTACCACAGTATTCTAAATCTGATTAATAAAACAAGGAAATGCCTTTTGTAAAAAAGGAGGTGATAATAACAAAGAGGTTTTGCATCAATGGCTATCGTCCAACAGGCTCTGGTTATGGAAATCCAGTTATAATCTGAAGCATATTTCATAGTACTTGTAAGTTATTATTACTGACCCTTTACCATGTGTGTTTTCATCTGGACACTGGCAAACAGAATATTTAATTAATCTGCCAATTACTTTTTTTGTGAACAGTCACCTTTAACAGAAAAATACAAAATAGCTCTTGAACAGCAACGTAGTTATCACATTTGCATGTCCAATAGCTTGCTCGTTTTATATTTGTATCATATATTTTCAATCAAAGTAGCCACGCACTTATGGCAAACTGACAAGCCGAGATGTCTGGGTGATCATTCAAATTAATATGATTATCACATCCAGTCTTACAAAACAAGCATAAACAATGCCGCCTACATAGCATTTATTAGCAAATTATCATAGAATACTATCAAAGGAGAAACCACAAACAAAAGCCCTTTAGAAATCATTTTCAGCATGAATACATTAACGTCAAAGATTTAGCCACTACAAGTATTTGCTTTAGAAAGGGTGTTCAACCTCCACATTTTATTTATATGCAAGAAATTAATATTTCTTACTGAAGTGTTATTTTGTTTTTGTTTTTTTAACACAAGCAAGATGTATCAGTATCAGCCTACTAGATGAGAAATATTCTAAAATGCCATAAAAGCTTTTCCTAATAAACAATGACAGAGACTATTCTTCTCTCCTATCCCACTCAAATTTCTCCCTGTGATGAGCTGTATCTGATGATAATTGGAAATGGCTATATCCTTGTGAAGCTGTCAATGAGGATCACACTTTTATCAAAACAAATTTCCAGAGGGGGCATCATCTTACTGCTACATTGCCAACTCCATTTAGCCATCCAAATTATTTTCAGGCACAGAAAAATGTGGTGAAGACCTATTCCTAAGTGGCATCACTTACATAACCAGCTTTCATTTTTACGGTGAAGAGATAGAAATTAGACTATACTGGCATGTATAAATATTGCAAACAGTCGCTTAAGTTTCCCATTTACTGCCAATATTTGCAAATCATGCAACAAATACAAGCTACTATAACTGGGTAATATAGATCTTAAAGAGCATTTGTATTTTAATAATAGAGAAAATGCTGTGAAGGAAAATGATATGGGAGGCAGACGTATACCAGCTTCTTTCTGTAAGGAGGTTTTTAGGGTGTGCTAAACCTGGCCTTTGAACTACTTTGTTCCTGTATCCTAATTGCATGTTGATACCATCAGCATAGGAAGAGTTAGGCTGAAATTTGAGCTAAAAAATTATATCACAACAGCATGTGTATTCTTACTTGATTCAGGGTGTCCTTTGTGTATAGTTTCTAAATCTGTGCAGTAATCCAGTGAAACAACTTCTGCACTGCTCTAAGGACATGCATGCACTACTTTTTTTCACCCTAACAGATAGCAGTAAAGTTTGTTGTGCTGTGCTGCAATGCATGGCAGCCAGGAGGTGTGTTGGGGTGTATGAATGGAAACGCAATACACCTAGCGCACGGTTACATATGTCAGGTGTACTGTGCGATAGCGTTAATTAATCCCATGATATTGTGCAATTAACACAATGCCACTATGGTGTGAATGAGCCCTAAGGGCCTGTTCACATGACGTCCGTTTTCTGTGCTGACCTGATCTGTACGCTCCTGCACAAAAAATGCATCCCAATGTATCCCTATGTGTTTTATGGGCTACGTTCAGGTTACGACAGAAAAATACTGCATGTCACATTTTGTACGGTCAGGAAATGGTCTGGACGTGTAAAACGCGTCAAAAATGCACTGCAGCTAACATACTGACAGCCCCATTCCAGCAGAAAAAAAAATATTATTTTTTTAAAAACTGGAACGCATCAAAAACGCAGCAAAAACACATAGCACCACGTCTGCAGATCAGCACCTGATCAGGACCTGAAACTCATGTGAACAGGCCCTAAAACTAAAGGTGTACTTTAACATCCAACACCGAAATCCCATGATTTCCTATGGGTATGTTTCACACCTGGGCGTATTATAGGCCGTATGAACGCGATACAAAACGATACAAAAAGTACTGGAGCTTCTTTGGGGCGTATTTGCCGTGCGTATTTATTGGGATACAGCCAGGTAGCCCTCGGAAACGCTCGTTTTATGCACATTTTTTACCGCGAATCGCAAGAAAAACGCGCAGCACGAAACGCGCGACAAACGCGCATATTCGATACGCCTAGGTGTGAACCCAGCCTTATAGAGAAAAGTGGCTTCTGCCTGTCTATGAGCAGTCTGAAATCGGAATGGGGCTACAGCAGTTGTGTCTACAGATGTGTCTGTAGACAAATGCAGCAATCAATTGGAAATTCAGTTTCATTGTTGTTATCTAAAATCTGATTGAAAGTGATAGGTCACTACAAAAGCTGTTTACACCTTTTAATAAAATAAAAGTATAAGATTAAAGTTCAGTAGCCAATATTGATCAATACATCAATTTAATTGAAATATTAAAATGACACTAAACTCAGCAGTTAAATCTTAGAAATACATTCAAGTACATTAACTATTCACAAAAATGTATCTTGTTTGTGTATCACTCAGCAGTAGATCCTCAAATCATCTCTGAACTTGTGCTGACACTGTCCTTCCTTCTGGAGGGTGGCTACTTTTGTTCCCCATGGTCCCTGTGTGTGTTGTAAAGTAGTCACCACTCCAAGCTCGCGCACGTGATGGACTACAATCTCAATACAAATTAGTAAATTAAACATGACAATGTAGTTCAGCACAGGAGTGAGCTTGGAGCGGTGACTACTTTACAACACACACAGGGACCATGGGGAACAAAAGTAGCCACCCTCCAGAAGGAAGGACAGTGTCAGCACAAGTTCAGAGATGATTTGAGGATCTACAGCTGAGTGATACACAAATAGGTTACATTTTTGCTAATAGTTAAGGTACTTGAATGTATTTTTAAGATATAACTCCGGAGTTTAGTGTCACTTTAACCATATCATTCAATCAAAATGTATTATTCACTGAGGCTGCAGCAGACAAAAGTTTAAAAGTTTAGTCTGAGTGATTTCTGTGGTTTTTATTTTACTTTGGCTATCATAATCTCTGTTCACACTGCCTTACTAAATAAACCTGCATAAGTATTTAAAAAGATGAATGAAAATTCATTTAAAATGTAAAGACAGATGTACCAGATGGTAGCCTGAGTTTAAAAACAGTCAAGAGGGATATAGTTCCAGGGCAGTGACAGAGACAGTTTTATGCATAAATGAGCAATGGGCAGAATTTTTTTTATAAAGAAATGATACTTTTAAGTAAAAGTAAGATTTATATGCTTACCTTTAAATATATAAGCAAATAAAATATATTTTTCGTGCTGTACACCAGGAAGTAAATCGTCATTATACCTAATAAATAGTTGAGAAAATCAGACCAGACAGATAAAATTTGACCCTAAAGGTGCCCATACACCTTACGATTATCGGACGATAATCGTATGCGATCGACTTTTCGAACGACAATCGTACGTGTGAATAGAGTGTCCGAACCGACATTACTGTACAATCGTACGACTTTTGACGGTCAAGCATGTTTGAAAACTTTGCTCGATCATACGATTGTCGTAAGGTTGCTGGCGTTTCCGTCCGTCAAAAGTCGTACGATCTACGCAGTGCACAAACGAAAATACGACAAATCAATTACCGCATTTCGTCCAGGTGCTTCTCGTTAATTACGGCTAAATTAATCTTGCGATCATCGGGGCAGGATGGGGCTGTCGTACGAAAATCGTACAACTATTCGATCATCGGACGAAAAGTTTCGTCCTATAATCGTAAGGTGTATGGGCACCTTAACACCAATGCAACATTGTTATGATTTTTTTATACTCCAATGTACCAATTTATTTGATTAGGGTCAGGTGAAATCAGAGCAGTCAAAGAATACATTTTCAAAGCCACAGAGAGTCGTTTTCTACTGGGAGCAATGGATTTTACGCTTATAAGGCTTTGTTATTATGGCTCAAAGAAAAGTCCATTTTGATTTTCCCTGGCACATTGTTTTTTTCCCCCTTTTAATGGAAAGACATCTTCACCTGCAGATTTGTCCCAGCCTTTTCTCAAGACCACATTGGGGAAATGTAATAAGAAAAGCGCCCGTGTGTACACAGGGAAAACACTGTTCTAAGTAAAATCTTCACTTTCTTCCCCACAAGT
Organism: Nanorana parkeri; assembly: GCF_000935625.1. NCBI lineage: Eukaryota > Metazoa > Chordata > Amphibia > Anura > Dicroglossidae > Nanorana > Nanorana parkeri. The sequence goes on from NW_017307304.1 coordinate 149,311, forward strand.
TATTCCTTATTCATATGCAGAACTAGTGCATATCAAGCAACTGCTTGATTTCAGCTGAATACTCATTGAGGATTTTTGAAAATGTTGAAAATATTTAAGTCACATGCTTAGCTTAATGTAACAGAGCTGCTAAAGTTTCTGGCAAATAAATGCATTTACTGTGAATAAATACACATACCACCTCTTTTTCAAAAGCTAAATTGTCTTTTATATATATATATATGCATATGTACATATCATTGTTTTTTAAAATTCATATTACTAATTGATACTAACAATTCAAGATTAGCTCCTCACAGGAACATCCGATCTAGAACCCTTAAAGTTGAAGTAACACTAAACTCATGAGTTACATCTTTAAAAAAATGCATTCAAGTACCTTAACTTTTAACAAAAATTGTATCAAAATCATATTAAATCATCTCTGAATTGGTGCTGACGCTGTCCTTCCTTCCTGAAGGGTGGTTACTTTTGTTCCCCATGGTCCCTGTGTGTGTTGTAAAGTAGCCACCGCTCCAAGCTCGCTCCTGTGATGAACTACACTCTCAATACAAATTACTAAACTAAACATTGTAGTTGAGATTGTAGTCTATCACAGTAGCAAGCGGTGACTACTGTACAACACACACATGGACCATGGGGAACAAAAGTATCCACCCTCCAGAAGGAAGGACAGTGTCCGCACCAATTCACAGATGATTTGAGGATCTACAGCCAAGTGATACACAGATGATATACATTTCTATTTAGTTAGGGTACATGAATGTATTTTTAAGATTTAACTCCTGAGTTTAGTGTCACTTTAATTAGGAAAACGTCCCTTGGATTAAAACACTATCCAAAAGGCAAAGTAATGTGGAATATTTGGCATTAAAGATAATAAAATATTCTCATGCAGTTATGCGTAATTAGCTTTAGAATGGGCCCCAGACAAGGATAGAAAAAAATGGAGTTTAGCGTCACCATACATGTTACAATCCCATACACTTTTGATTTACCAAAACTAGGGATGCACCGATACCAAGTACCGTACTTGGTACAAGTACAAGTACAGATACTTTTCGAGCTCCAAGACTAGACTAGAGAAAAATTAAAAAGTTAGGAGGCAGCTGTCATTTGTAAGGAGCACACGGAGCTCCTGGGATTTGTACATCTCTGTTTTAATGTATGATTTTGTTTTTATAAACATATATAAAGGGATGTACAGGTACCATTTTTGCAAGTACTGATACTTGCCCAAGTACTTACAGACACAAATACTGATACATTTTTGTTTATTGTCATGTGACTGTTTTTCTAAAACAATATCAACTAATGATTTCAGGACAGTGGTGGAGCGCCAGAGCTAGGTCCCAGCAGCAACCACTGCCACCCTGGTAGTTGTCATGAAAATGACAAGCATCGGCACTGGTATCTGAACTGGTATCGGTGCATCCCTAACCAAAACTAAGGGGGTTATTCACTATGGAGCCAAAGGATACAGCCGTAGCTTGGGCTGATCCTGCGGCTCTCTTCGGCCGCCTCTGCCCTTCGGTTCAGTCGAACCGAAAGGCTGCTGTACGGGCTATTCACAATAGCCCGTACAGCAGCCGAAGGCAGCCAAGCAGCTCAGCTGAGCCGAAGGCATGTGCTTCAGCTTGACTGAGCCAAAGTGACAGCAGAAGCGTGGAGAAAGGTCGACCAAAGCCGACCGATCTTCACACAATTGACAGCTGGGTAGAGCCAGCCATGATCTCATGGCTTGCTCCGCCCAGTTGTAATGACAGATCAGCATCCCCAAATGACCTGGGGATGCTGATCTGTCATTAAACAATAACAACTGGGCGGAGCTAGCCGTGACGTCATGGCCGGCTCTACCCAGTTGTTTTTCATTGGCCGAGAACTGCTAGAAGACTCTGGCAGGTGCTGACAATAGGACAATTCTATTTTTTATCATTTTTTAAATAATTTTTCTACTTGTTTTTTTTTTTCTTTCTTTTCACTTATTTTCTATTCTGCTGGGTAGCACAGAGGTACCGGTACAGAGCAGAATAGCAGAGGCTATTAACTCACTGCCGTTCAGCCTCTATGAAAATAGGGGCGAACAGCAGTGAGTGAGCTGCCGGAGCTTCAGCTCAGCTGATCCAGATGTTGGATCGGATGAGTCAAAGTCCCTCTGCACTTCGGCTCAGCTGATCATGCAGAGCATGTTCGGTTGGCCGAAGGCAGCTGATGTACGGCTGCCCGCAGCAATGGTGACACTTAAAGCAGCCCTGGTGAGCCCACACAACCCTGCTGAGACCGCAAACAGCCTCCTGAGCCCCCGCACAGCCTTGGTGAGATTCTGAACAGGGCACCAACAGTTGCACCAATTGAGGCTAAAAAAGACTAGCATTAAGGCACAGGGCATAAGGGTGGTTGTGGAGGAGGGTCTTCTTTTTCTTCAAAACCTGCAGTATGAAACACTGGCTGGTGAACAGGAAAGAGGAAATGTTTGTGTGAAATGTGGTGATGGGAAAGGTGATGGCTCCAATTCCAGCCTCTCTTTTGTGCTCCTGGCCCTGCCAGTCTGCCCCTCATCACTTCTGGAGGCAGAGAGGGCTAAAGTTCTGTTAAACCCTCTAGACAAAGCTAGAGGCAGCAGATGCTGCTTATATGGCATGAACAAGGTCGAAGAGGAATATTCAGCTACAGAAGCAGGAGAGTGTGGAGGGTGTGCCAGCTGCTCTTTCTTTTGGGCTAAGTGATCCCTTCACAGAGCTCGGTGGTGGTTACTCATGCAAATAGTGCCCAACTAGTTACATTACTTTTCTCGTTTCAAGTGCTGAGCACAGATGTTGCATGGTTTTGTCGGAAGCTGAGGTACAAAAGGACACCCAGACAGTAATGGTCCTGTGACCAGACCTATTAGTTGGCTGCAGCTGTTCCTTCATACCTCTGCTGAAAGATGAGGACTGCCTTATGCAGCTGATAATCGGCCACTGTGTTGGAACCCTGCTGTTTTTGGGCACACTGCTCCTTTTCCCGGATGTTGCCACTGTGAAACCTTCTCCTTGTCTTCCCCCTGCTTGTCATTCTGCTGGCCCATGCCTTCAACCCATGTTAGGTCAAGCACGTTATCATCTACCACCTCCTCCTGACTGGATTCAAACTCAAACAATATGCACCAGGGGGTGGCACCCCTCTTTCTAAATGCCTGTGGTCCGCCTATTCAGACACGGCCTATAAAAGGGCTGACCATAAACACTCACCCACCCTGCTCTTCCTCCCTTAGCGGGCCCTCCTCCTCTTCCTCCTTAGAGTTAAGTAGGGATTGGGAATCAGTACATGTTTATCTTTATCCTCTGCCTCTGGTTGTAACACTAACTTGTTGTGACACATTTGTACACTAAGGTATCTGGTTTATTTTTTCTAACAATGGTGACACTAACTTGTGAGTCAGACACAAGAGATATGACAGACCCCCTTAGAAATTGGATTGACTTTTAGATTGACTAAAAATATATGGACACTTGTAATGACTGGCAAACGCTAACTAATGGTTACTGTGTAGACAAGCAGCTCTGGGTGGGGCTACATACCAGGTGATCACAGGTGTTCAATTCTCCTGGCTTTTCAAACTTTGTATTAAATGTTTCCAGTAATACAAAGAAACATACGGTATAAGGCATCATAGATAAAAGCTATAAATGTATGTTCAGTATGACATAAGTGCCCAAACTACATATAAAATGCATGGCTCAGAAGAAAAATTACAGTGAAAGCACCATCATATGTAACATATGATGCATGTCTTATGCCCAAAAAAGGACAAAGACAGGAATGGATGACATAAAGAAAACTTAAAAGAAAAGTACTGGGAAATAGAAAAGGTAAGACAAAAGAAAATAAAAGGGTTAGAAAGGCTTCCGAGAATAGAGGGATATGTTTCGGCAATGTAATATAATCAGCAGTTCAAGGATCCTCATAAATGCCTAGGTATCGCAGCCAAGGATCCCGCACCTTCTCAAATTTGCTTTGGGAACCCCGAGGGATGCTAATTTTTCATGTACCATTATCCATGACAGTTTGGAGACAACTTGTCTGAAGGGAACTGTAGGAGTCTTCCATGCCTTTGCTAAGGAAATGTTGGCAGCCAGAAAAAAGAATGACAACAATTTATCTTTGAACCTTGATACACCCGGAATAGGATGATTCAACAGGACATATTGTGGATCTGGAGGAGGTCGGATCCTGAGTACTCTGTAGATCAAAGCGTAAAGTCTATTCCAGAAGGAGCGCTTTTCAAACTTTTAACTATCAATTGATCAATATCATAGAAACATTAGTGTAATGCTGCCAAAGGATGTAACACTGATTACATTGAATGATAAAAAAAAATCAAATAGGCAACAAACACTTATGTAACAGCTAAATAAATCATCAGAAACTAAGTACAACATATTGTAAATAATTTAAACGAGCAGGATATTGAATCACCTCATATTATCGATAACTAAAAGAAAAATTATCATAAAAATTCTGCCATGTTAAGAGTGCTGAAATGTTTCAAAAATACTTAGGGTGAAGAGTTTCGAGAAGGCAGGAGCAGTGAACAATCTAAGGCAACAAAGCTGAACTGGAAAGTGACCTGAATTGGAGAATTTTTTTTAAATTTTGGCCTAGATTGTTTACTTCTCCTGCCTTCTCCTAACTTTTCACCCTTTTGTGAATAACCCTGTAAATGTTCTAAAGCTTCTGGCTGGCAAGGCATTTTGAGGTTTTCAACATGTGGATGACCAACTGCCCAAAAACTGCAGTTTTTTGTTTACAACCAGGGCAAGTGTTTGGGAGGGGGTGTTATTTTAGTATCATGATGGCAATTTCTGAAGAAAGGCTCTCACAGCTGCATTGAATTGCTTTCAATCATGGGGATCAGAGATTAATGCAAATTGAATGTTCATCCCCTTTAAGTCTTTTACTGTATATGTAATGTTTTACTGTATATGTTATACTGTATAAATATATGTGTGTGTAACCAGAAACATTTGTGACTGGAAGGCTTGTGTGCTTCAAAATAATTATTTCAGAGATACCAAACCAAACTTGAATGATTAATACAAACTAAAATGTAAAAATATAAAAATAGATGATACAGGCAACTCTTCTTTCTCTTTCAGGCATTCATTGGAAATACAAATGCTGACAGTGTTGTTCAACATAAGCTTCAGAATCATATAAGAGCAAGATACCTACGTTTCACTCCCTTGAACTGGAACTTGAATGGCAGGATAGGAATGAGAGTAGAGGTGTATGGATGTACATACAGTAAGTAGCAAAGCATTTACTGCTATTTTTACTTTTTTTACCACTGTTCTGGGACCAAACCAATATATTGCTGGAAGTATAAAAATACTTTAGCGTTCTCAAGCAAATTGTTTATGTCTGTTCAGATAATGTACATTTTGTGTTTGATCATGTTTTGTGTATAGGAACATAAAAGTATTTGTTAGTTATATCAGCTTAAAAAAAAAGTATATATTGAGTATTTGGATATTATTATTATTACCGTGTTTCCCCGAAAGTAAGACCTACCCCAAAAATAAGACCTAGCACTATCTTCAGTGATTTCTGTAATATAAGACTTACCCCGAAAATAAGACCTAGTTCGGTGGTAGGTCTTATATTACAGAAATCCGCTAGGTCTTACGGTACTTCCGGGGTAGCTGCACATAAACTGTGTAAAGACCGGCTGCAGCTCCCCGCCCACACGCCCGCCCACACGCCAGCCGGCCACAGCTCCCGCCCACACGCCCGCCCACAGGCATCCGCCGGGATCGGCAACAGTACGCCGCCTTCCGGGACCTCGTCCACTCCTCCCCCAGCCAGGTAAGACATCCCCCGAAAATAAGACCTAGTGTCTTATTTCGTGCCAAAAAAAAATAAGACAGTGTCTTATTTTCGGGGAAACACGGTATTACAATAATAATATTCTTGAAATATAGCATAGGCCTTCTAGCAAAAAAACAAAAACAAATAAAAGCTGCCTAGATCTGCCTTTTCAACCTTTTTACTACAGAGGAGCCATTAAAATAATGTTTAATGCTCAGAGACATTCAGGGCTGATTTTTTTTTTAACACTACACTGCTCTTTACAACAAAATTATTTTCAGTAATAATCATGGAATGGAACAAATAAGAATGGTCACAAAAGCTGTGCCCTTTATATTCTTGGCCAAAGGAAAAAGTTCCTCTTACATTAATGGTCAGTGGAAAAGTACCCTTATACATTGGTGGTCAGTAGAAAAATGCTCTTTCACAATGGTGGTCAGTGGAAAACTGGCCTTTACTTTGGTGGTCAATAGAAAAGTGACCCCATACATTAAGGGGTCTATTCACGAAGCTGCCGAAGGATCTAGCCGAAGCTTTGGCTGATCCTTCAGCTAGCTTCGGCCCCAGGACCCCTTCGTTTCAGTAGAACCGAAGGGCTGCTGTACGGGCTATTCACTATAGCCCGTACAGCTCCCAAAGTCGGCCGAGCGGCTCAATCGAGCCGAAGTGAAAGCCGTAGCTGGCCGAACGGATGATCATCATCTCACGGCTGGCTCTGGCCACTTGCAGAGAGATGCAGAGAGAACCCGGCGGGGCCACTATGATATCACAACTGCCTCTCCATGCTGCTTGCTACTGACTGCTGGGCGGAGCGGGCGGTCATCTCACGGCTGGCTGATGCACAGATAGATCAGCATCCCTGGTTACCAGGTAACCAGGGACACTGATCTCCAGACAGCCCAACTTTCCCGGACGCTCCGGGAGTTTCCCTCTATTAGATAGTGGCTCCCGGCCGCCCGGGAGAGAAACACTTTCTCCCAGAAAGGTTTACTCTGCTCGATCGAGTAAACCTTTCCCTGCTCTGTTTTTTTTTTCCCTTTTTCTTCTGACATCGGAGCCGTTGGCTGCCGTCATAATAAAATACAATTTAAAAAAATTACCACTATTGCACCCGCCTACTGCTGCTGTCAATCAGCAGAGGGGACCTGAAGTTCTCAATCAGGTCCCCTCTAGTGATTGACAGCAGCAGAGAGCGGGTGCAATAGCTAGTTTGCTATTGGCTATGGCAAAGTGAAATAGCCAATAGGAATCTAGCTATGCATTCCTATGGTGATTTTTAAAATTATTATTCTGAAGGCAGCAGAACTGCCCGGCCAATAGAAAACAGTTGGGTGGAGCTAGCTGTCACTGCTAGCTCTGCCAAATCCTTTTCTATTGTATTTTTTACTACTTTTTAAACTGTTTTTCCATTCTGCTCAGTACCACAGAGGTAACGAGCAGAATAGCTGAGCCGAATGCCGCATATATGAGAATAGGCCGAACAGCATAGCCTGCCGGAGGTTCGGTTTAGCCAATCCAGATGTTGGATCGGCTGAGTCGAACTCCTTCTGCTCTTCGGGTCGGCCGAACATGCTGTCAGTATACAAGTGCACTCATATATTGAAGGGTTAGTGGAAGAGTGGCCAATTGGAATAATTCTGCCCCATTACAGCAAAAAGGTAATTGGTGTGCATTTCTTACTTACATAAGGGATGAGAAGAGAAGCTATTTTGGTCCCCCACCACTGATTCTGCCAAGGGGCATTTTCGAACTATGAAAGTGTCAGGCAGGAGATCAACCTACCATTGGTCGCTGCTCAAGGAACCCCTAGAAACCTCTTGAGGAACCTTAGAGTTCCACAGCACACTGGTGAGAAAGGCTGCCCTGCATTGGGGATGAGATACACATTCAGGTCGACTGTGAGTTTGATCCAATCCCAGCCTGCCCACAGTTTGCCAATCTGGAAGCCCCCTTTAAAATAAGGGGGTCCCAAGAGATTTTTTTTACCCACTATGTGAATATTTACCTCTTATTACTTATTACAAAAATGCAAAGTAAATAAAAACACCAAGGCCATTGAAAAAATCCTTTAATGAAGCAAAGAATTAAAAATATATTGGCCCCCTATATAAATAGAACATTGGTCAAGTCTTCCAGCAATGTAAATCCATTGTTAATAACAATGAGCAATTCTTCAATAACTGGCTGACATGGCGAGCCAGGAAGCTGTAATTACAGGAATAGAGGTGGGAGAACATAATTGTGCTGGTAAGTCATCAGGGCATCGCTCATCATGATTGACATTAGTTCTGCCTTGCTGGAAGACTGACGTTGGATTCACATGAGGGGACATTGTTTATTTATTTATTAATAAAGAACTTTTTCAATAATGTGGGTGTTTTCATTTCCTTTTCCATTTTTGTGTAAATGAATAACAAGGGGTACTATGTACCCCTTACTTATTTATATCTCGAGGCCCCTTATTCTAGGCCAAGCAGGGGATGTGGGGATAAGACCTTCATCACCGCAGATGTTAGAGGCAAGAATAAACACAATCCATGGTGTAAACCTGTATACAATTCTTAAAAAGCTTTAATAAAATCTACTCACGTGTAAAAAAAATCATGGATAACCACAAACACAATCCTGAGATCCCAGACTCCCCCTCATTAATAAAGCTTTTCAAAAATTTTATACGGGTTTACACAATGGTTTGTGGTAATCCATAAGGAATTGCTGGCTGCTTTTAATTCCTGGGGAAACAAAGAGGCAGAATTAAGTTTGGATCTGAATTCTCGGCTTGGTGATTCTTAAAGCGATTTTTTTTTTAATTCTTTATTTTTAGACAAAAAGTGTGGGGTACATTGAAAGAGAGAACATGTGGAGGCCACATGGTCTCGCATAATGTGTAAATAACAAACAGTGAGTCATATAGTATAAAACTCGATAACAGGTTGTAAGATCGGTTCAGGTAATTACGTTTGCCCCCGCCCTTAAGGCATTTTATGGTGAACAAAAATAAACCAACACAACACACAAACCAAAAGAAGAAGGGAACACTTAGTTGGGGCGGGTGGTCGGGTACAGCCCCACTAAATGGGAGGCCAGCCCGAACACGGTCACCCCTCTACATACTAGGCAAACAGAGACAAAAACTGACTCACAAACATAAAGCACAAAGAAACGTAGAAATAGCAGAAAGGAAAGTGCAGAATGCAGTCCAGCTCCCTGGCGGCCCCCAGTCCTATCATCCCCAGTGCCATACATCCTCCACAGATTGGGTGGCATGGTTGGGCAGCACCTCAGTCTCCTGCATCCTCCCTGCACACTGTGGTGAAAGCATCCGAGCCCCTGAATTGGACCCAGGCTCCCCATGTAGCCACATATCTGGACTGCGACTCCCTTAAACTGGAGGTTAGAGCCTCCATCAGTCTAATCTCCTCCACCCTCCTCATCCACATATTCATGGAAGGAGAGCGGGTTTGTCTCCACAGAGCTGGTATGCAGGCTCTAGCTGCGTTCATTAGGTGAATCAGCAGCAAACGTTTATATGCCTTTCGGGAAAGCGGGGCCAGGTGGAGAAGATAGACCGACGGGGTGAGGAGCAGCACGTGTCCCGTGATCTTCTCTATTGTAAAGGCAATGTCGACCCAGAACGGTTGAACTTTCGGGAAGTCCCAAAATATATGCAGTAGTGAGCCCACCCCTGTTTCACAACGCAAACACACCCGAGAGACCGATGGATAAATAACATGAAGGGTCGTGGGTACCCTGTACCACCTGGTCAAGAGCTTATACCCGGCTTCCTGGTACTTGTTAGAGATAGAGGATTTAAGGGCGAAGTATAGCATGGTGTCCACCTGCGTGGGACTAAGGGTCAGGTCCAGATCCGAGGCCCATTGTCTAATGAAATACGGAGGGGTCTGGTCAGGGGGGCTACGCAAACAATTCACCAAGTACGCCAGGGAATGTCTGATCGGCTCTGCCCGCATACACAGTGACTCAAAATCAGCAGCCGTTTAGGGCCCGAGATCTCCGAGAGGGAGCATAGGAAATGCCTCAACTGCAATGCGCACCACAGTCGCATTGGGGTATCTGTGGTTGCCTGGAGCTGGGCTATCTGTTTAGACTGACCCATCTCCTGGAAGTGACGCACCCTGGTGGCACCTGCGGAAGTCAAGGCTCTGGCCAGTGGGCCCTGCATTCCGGGGGGGAAGCCTGGGTTCCCCACCACCGGCGTCAAGGGCGATGTGGGGGGAGTAAATCCCGGAGACATGAGCGTCTTTAATATCGCTCCCATCGTGGCACGAACCAGCGGGTTCGGCCACGAGGATAGCGGCAGAGTCGGGGTTACCCAAGGAATGCCCCTCAGGGGCATCTGGCAACCCTCCTGTTCTAATGACACCCACAATTTTAATTCAAAGTGACAGCACCAATCCAGCACTACAGATAGGTGGGCAGCCTTATAGTACAACGTGGGGTCAGGAAACCCTAAACCACCCGCCTCCCCCTTTCTGGACAGGATCTGGTGGCGCAAGCGAGCCCGCTTATTCGCCCACAAGAATTTCAGGAAGCTGGACCTGACCTGTTTAAGGACATTAACTGGCAGCGTCTGAAAGAGGTAAAGCAACCTGGGTAGTATGGTCATTTTCAAGATGCTATTGCGACCCATCCACGTGAACGTGGGGTGATCCCAATTCTTCAGGTCCTGGTCAATGCGTTTCTGTATCGGGGTAAAGTTTAAGGAGAACACCTGTCTAAGGTCCGCTGGGATAGCCACCCCCAAGTATTTGATATGCGTGGATGCCCATCGAAACGGAAAGGCCGTCCGGAGGGCGCGTACGCGAGCGTCAGGGATGGATACATTCAGCGCTTCAGATTTACCAAAATTCAATTTGAAGTTCGCCAATCGCCCGTATACCTCCAGTTCCCACATAAAATTAGGTAGCGATATCTCAGGGTGCAAGACATAGAGCATCAAGTCATCCGCATATGCAGCAACCTTATGGTGCCCAGATGGCACCTCCAACCCCCGGATGGCTGTCGAGGCCTGTATCCTCCAGAGGAGTGGCTCCAGAGTGAGTATAAATATAAGAGGTGACAAGGGGCATCCCTGGCGCGTGCCATTCGTGATGGAGAACGGTTCCGAGAGGACGCCGTTGACCCTGACCATTGCCGATGGCTCGGTATAGAGAGTGGTGATCAAGCGCCTCCTGTTACTCCCCAAACCAGTGTGTGCAAGCGTCTCACCCAAAAACGACCAGTCGACCCCATCAAAAGCCTTCTCCGCGTCTAGGGACAGCAGTAGAAGAGGCTGTGACTGGGAACGGGCCAGGTGGATCACGTTGAGAGTCCTTATGGTGTTGTCCCTCGCCTCACGGCCAGGGACAAAGCCAATTTGGTTGCGGCTAACAAGGTCTGCCAGGAAAGGGAGCAAACGGGAGGCGAGGATGCGGGTGAAGATCTTTAGGTCCACATTCAACAATGAAATGGGTCTGTAACTTGCACAATGCAGAGGGTCTTTTCCTTCTTTATGTATCACCGTAATGTGCACTCTCAGAGAATCATGTAGCAAGGGTCTGCCCTCTAGAAGAGCGTTGAAGGCAGATAAAAAGTGTGCGCCTAAGTGTTCCCGATAATGCTTATAATAGGTAAGGGTTAGCCCATCTGGGCCAGGGGCCTTACCCGGCTTCATGTCGCGCAGTGCACAGTCAAACTCTGCTTGGGAAATCGGGGCTTCCAGAGCCCGGCTATCAGACTTAGCTAGGTGCGGTGTACCAGAGGAGGCCAGGTATTCCCTGATCTCTGACACTCGCGTCGCCTGAGCGGGAGGATCTATCGTAGAGTGTAAGTTATACAGTTTTGTAAAGAATAAATAGAATTGGGCCGCTATGTCTGAGGACCGTGATGTCACTGTCCCAGCACCCGAGCGGATGGACGGAATGAAGTTCCGAGACCTAGAGTCCCGTAGGGCATTGGCCAGAATCTGACCGGCCTTGTTCCCATACTCATAGAACGAGCGGCGGGATCTGGCCAACTGGGCCTTCACTCCGTCCATCAGGAGCTCATGGAGTTCTGTTCTCGTTCTTGTCAGGGATGCCAGCGTGTCAGCAGCTAGAGCCGTCTTGTGGCGCAATTCTAGGGTCCGTAGTTGGGCGTATAGGTCATCGACTCTCTGCTTTCGCGCGCGTTTGCGTCTGGCTCCTAGTTTAATTAGGGTGCCCCTGATCACACACTTGTGTGCTTCCCATAAGGTCAAGGGGTCCTGCGTAGGGGAGCTGTTTTCCCGAAAGTAACACGCCAGGTCCAATTGGACCTCGGCGGCGATGTCAGGGTCCTGGAGCAGGGATTCATTAAGGCGCCATGAGAGTGGTGGTCTGTTTTCTCCCCCTATATCTAAGCTTATATGTATGGGAGAATGGTCTACCATTAGTCTAGAGCACACTGATTCCAAGAAGTCTATCTGACCAGAGTTGGGGGCATATATTGCGACCAAGGTCACCGCCCGCCCATGTATAGCCCCTTTAACCAGCAGCATCCGCCCCTCTGGGTCAGCATACTGATCCGTGTAGGTCCACGGGAGGGACTTGGCCAGCACTATGCTCACCCCTCTAGATTTGGAGTCAGGGGATGGGGCATGGTAGGACATCACGTATCTGTGGTTTCCCAATTTCGGAACACGCCCCACCATGAAATGGGTTTCCTGTAAAAAAGCTATCTGTGTCCTAGAGCGCCACAGCTCGCCCAGGAGACACAAACGTTTTTCAGGGACTCGGAGAGCACGCACATTAAAGGAGGTGATACGCACCTTCGGCATGGTCGGCTAAACCACGCACCAATGGCAGGGTCGACTGAAAGGGCCCGGAAGACCTCACAATAGTGCAGGCCTTTGATGGTAGAGATCCGGGGGAATCCTGGCCCTGGGACCACCAGGTACAGAGTGGGGGAGAAGCACAAGGACTAGAGACACAAAAGCAACAGTACAAAGGGAATAGAGTAGAGACAAGATAGAACACAAACGGAAATCACTCGAAGCTGAGAGCTTTCCTGACCCTCGAGTGAGAGCAACACACAAACACGACAGGGGTGTTCCTATGCTTTACCTCCTAAGCGGAGAGAAAACACCCAACAATTGGGGGAAGAGGCTGAACACAGCAAGAGTGAGAGATGCAGACATGGGAGTGTACATTACCAATAGAACAATTCCAATCCCAATACTGCCCCCGGCCCCCCCATGAATAAAGAAAACACCATGATACCGCAGCCCCAACGTGGTACAGCAGCAGATACTTCCGAAAAAGCAACTATCATCTCTCCTCTGCCAGTGTAGCTCCCCGTCTATCAGTCTGAACACGGCATAGGTTCAACCGCTGGGGGAACATGGGTAACCACATTGTGCAAAACAACATGTGCATAACCAGAAAAACCAAAACCATAATGAAAAGGAGAAAACTCCCAAAACAAAACTCCCCCCACCCCATCCCAACCTCACCAGTCAAGTGAGCGGTCTGGCGCAGGGAGCCCCCAGGCCCATATAACTGTGAACCGTATTCCGCCACTAGGCTCAACGGGTCAGGACTCCCCTCGTCACACCGATCCACAGCACCCCATATCTAATAAAGCAGTCATTGCGGGGATTCAGATAAACATGGGTAAGCATAAAAATATGTAGGTGGGCACTGGACACCGACATAATCAAAAACCATTGGGGTGCCAACCCTATGCAATTATCATAATCCTTGCAGACAGTGCAGAGTGTCGCTCGCCCTATCCAGCAGATCCACCAGGAAGAGCTGGGTGGTCACGAGAGGACAACATAATGAGAGCCAGGGTGCTGGCAGGTGTCCACACGAAGATACAGCAACCAAATGTAGGCACTTTGGTCTAGGAGTTAACAGCCCTAGCAGAGCCGGTCATGCCAGTGTGCCGTGGCCGGTCCAGCAGATCCACCAGGAAGAGCCGGGTGGCCACGAGAGGGAAACATCTGAGAAGCACAGTCATTGGCAGGTGTCCATACATGTATAATAAGAAGATAGGTAGGCCCTCTGGGCCAGGAGGGAGTCTCGGGGACAACAGTTAATCAGGTAAGGTGAACCGGTAGCATGCAACCTTCTGCAGGGTACGTCTCGCATGCAGACCCGATGCAGTCGTATGGCTGTGCACAGGGAATGTCTAAACGCAGGGGATCAATTCGTGTCGGATGGAGGAACCAATGGTCAAACATCTAGGCTGGAGGCATCCCAACAAGCACTCAACTCTCAGGGTCAGAGGGATGTCCTCTCTGTGGTGCACGAGAGGCAGATCCAGGGCGACTTCCACAGCGTCATTGAGGTCTAGAGGGTCTGGCATTGTTAGACGTAGGGCTATCCGAGGCCGCTATCTCCAGCCAGTCCGGCAGTGTTAGATCCAGGCAATCAAGGAAAACACCCAGGTCGGGCAGTTGGCGGGGGTGTAACAGCCTGAAGAAACGGTCACCCCTTCCAATCAGGATCGAGAATGGAAAACCCCACCGGTAAGGTATCCCCTTGGAGTGTAGGGGAGTGTACTTGCAGTTAATGGTTTCAGAAGCATACAGCGGTATAACGTCTGGGGGCACACATCCGGTAGAATAAGGACATCAGCGCCATCAAAATCGACTGTACCTTGGCGCCAGGCCCGGCGCAGAATTTCCTCCTTGATCCCGTAAAAATGTATCCTGCACAGAACGTCTCTTGGCCGCGCATCAGACGCCTCTCTCGGACCGAGGGTCCTTTGCACACGGTCAATCTCGATCGGTTCAGTCGGGGGCTTATCCAGCAGGAAATTGAAGATGGCCGTAACCGCAGCTTTGAGGTCTGGGCCACTAGTGGCCTCTGGAATCCCTCACAACCGCAGGTTGTTGCGATGGTTGCGATTATCAGAGTCCTCCTGACGCAATTGTAGATTAACCATGTGGGCTTTCTGTTGTTGCAATGAGGCCTCCAAGGTTGATATCCTGTTGTCTCTGGAGCGTGCAGATTCCTCTAATGCAGCTATGCACAGGTCATGCTGCTGTATGTCCGTGCAGACCTCCTCCAGGTCTGTGTGGAGTGTAGCAGCCAGTTGGGACATCATCGCCTGCATGTCAGCGCGGGTCGGGAGAGATGCTAGCAGATCATGAAGCCCCGCACTGTCGGCTCTTCCAACAATACTGGGCACAGGGGAGCCTGTCACTATCAGTGGAGAGGGCACTCCAGACATATGTCACGACATGGTAGAGGCTGGTGAGGAGGGCGGCTCTGAGATGGTATCCAGAGCCCGCCCCTGGGCCGCATCGTGAACCAGAGGCCGCGGGGACCGCTCCGCCGGCGAGGCAAAATCGAGCCCCCCGGTTCGGGTGCGCACACTAGGCCCCGACATCCGTGGGGACATAAAAACATCCATCTGTGCCTGCGAACGCCGGGTAGAG
This sequence comes from Nanorana parkeri, assembly GCF_000935625.1. Taxonomy (NCBI): domain Eukaryota; kingdom Metazoa; phylum Chordata; class Amphibia; order Anura; family Dicroglossidae; genus Nanorana; species Nanorana parkeri. The sequence continues at coordinate 164,567 of NW_017307304.1, forward strand.
GTGCGGGGGGTCTTGGCTTGCTTACCGGTCCTCCTCATGGGGCAGTGGGGTCGATTTCTAGTAGATTTGCTGCGATATTCACCCCCGGTCTGCAGAGCTCAGCCGTTTTACTTGCCACTCGCCGCCATGCTCAGGCCACGCCCCTCCTTAAAGCGATTTTTGACCTGTGTGGGGGTCAATATTGAAGGTGAGCAACCTACTTTGAGGGGTGGACACTGATGTGGAAGTTTGGGAGCGGAGCAAGCATTTTGGCACATTTTGCAGATCTAAACACTTGAGGAATGTTCACGTTATAAAGATTGAAACTTTTTATACATTTGCACTAGGGATGCACCGATACAAGCATCGGTATCGGCGGTGATACCGAGTATTTGCATGAGTACTCGTACTCATGCAAATACTCCAATACAAAAAACGAGTACCTGTGCCGCGTCCACCATCTTCAGGGACCCAAATCCGCCGCACACAGGACCTTCATTGCGTCTTCAATGAAGCAAGATGGCCGCGAACTCCTCCTCCAAGTCCTAATTGGTATCGGAGTACTTGAAAAAAAGTATCGGTACTCGTACTCGGCCTTAAAAAAGTGGTATCGGTGCATCCCTAATTTGCACTAATGTTTATGGTGTTTTATATTTATGCTATTTTTCACACAGTTGTAAAGTCATTTGTGATTTGTATGCACGTTACTTTCAAGTGTGGTATTCAAGTTAATTTATGTATATACAACCCGAAATGAAATGATCCCCAATGAAATGATCTGCAAATCTCATAAACCCATGTTCTATTCACAATAGAAAATAGAAAACATATCAAATGTTTAAACTGAGAAAATGTACCATTTTTAAATCAATGTCAGCAACACATCTCAGAAAAAGTTGGGACATGAGTAACAAGGGCTATGTAACCCATACTTATTTCCATGTGGGAGGCAGATATTTTAGGGTGCTCTTATTTTAAAGGGGGCTTTCAGATTTCTTTAAGTCCTACCCCATAAACCCCCACATTGATGAACATGATGTAGAGATTAGGTCCTTGTCCCCATGAACATCAGTTTTCTGCCCCCCTCTTCCCTTGCAAGATTCCCATGCAATGCTGAAGGCATGTGGCCTGGTATAAACAGTAAGGATATCTGGTTCAAATAGGGGAATACTGCAGTATCACTGCTCCCCTCCCCTTCCCTGGCCACCCAGACTGCATGCCTGGATAAAGGTCTGGTTTCAATTTTAATAAGAATCCCTTGTTTTTTTGTTTTGTTTTCAAAAGACAGTACACATTAAAAAAAAGGAGGGAGGGCATGAGCTTCTCCCTAAAATTTGAATCAGACTCTTATCTATGCATGCAGTCTGAGTGGCCAGAGAAGGGAGGGCAGCCCCTTTCTCCGCATCCAGACCAGGACACATTCCTTCAACATTGGGAGGGTACCATGCAAGGCTGGGCAGCAAAGCCCCTTCCCCTTTCAGGGAACCTTCTCCCTATGTTAATGGGGGAGGGGGACACTTCTGGGAATCTGGAAATCCACTTTATAATAAAAGGGCCTCCAGGTAATAAGGGATTAAGTATGGGGTACATAGTACCACTTGTTACTCATACTCATAATAAGTTAAAAGTAAATAACACCCACACGTAACAAAGTTCTTTAAAAAAAAAAGCAATGTCCCCCAATCTAAATCCGCAATTATGTAGATCCTCATCATTAATGATGACCCACAGCCTTATGATGTTGACCCACGGGCATAACAATAATGCCCAACCACTATTTCTAATGCAGATGACTGCTCCCCAGCTGTATATCAGCAAATGGGCCAGGGTTTCTGATAATGTAATTATCCAACAAAGGTAAAGACCATATTTGGTCAATGACTTCAACCTAAAGCCCTGGCCGCTTTGTTTACAAACAGAGACCAGATGGAAATCTGTCATTTAGTGGCAATAGGGTAGGGAAACTGCTTAGATTTGGCCAGTTTGCTCAGCCATTTTCCAAACTGTGTGCCAATAAATGCTGTGGTATCTACTTGACTTATTAGAACAGAAGAAGCAGCTTTAATAAGCTGCAACTCATCTTCATCATCAAAGAACAAGTCAGGTTGAATGTGGCTAACTACTATAACCATACCAGGGAGCCTTTATTCCTGTTAAAAACCCTAACTAATAACATTAAAGGGAAATATTACAATCTTAATTAGATATTGGAGTGGAAGCGTAACCTTTGCAATGGAAGTCACTTTATGAGATTTAAAAATAAAGATGAATATGCAGCACATATTTTAGTTCTGCTCTAAAATATCAAAACTGTATTTCATTCTCATGACACAAATTTAAATGTACAGTTTTCACAAATCTGAGGCCTGGTTTGTTTTTTATTAAATGTCGATAAGCTATTTTTATGTCTTTTGGATTTGGTGGGCTCAGTTTTATTTTTTTACATTCTAGTACATGACAAGAACAAATATTGCTTTTATATTGCAGTAAATAATCTCATATATTAGTTATAGAAGCATTAATTCAAATAACGCACAGCTGGCACATAGATATTACAATTCCATTCCAGTTTATAGCTAGTAATTTTGGTGCCTTACTGGTGAGTAATTTATAGGGTGATAGGACATAACACAGTCTGAACTTTCTCAAAGTATAGCATATGTACTGCTGCACTGCTTGTCTTAAGTACCAAGTTCAGAAAGTGATGTTTTACTGCTAGCTGATTGTTCACACGACTCCTCTTTCACCTTCTCAGGGTCCTGTAAAAAGCACCATTATAATATATTACAGCCAAGTAAAAGGTTAAAGCTGAGATATTGGAGCTTTGCTAACCTTTCTCTAAGATTCAAAATTTTATCATACTGCTTGTTGCAGCACTCTGACAGAGAATGCACAGTATAAAGATATTGAGAGGATTATAGCCAGGCATTGGAAGATCTTATTATTAGATGAAGCATTAAGAAAAGTATTACCACCCAAACCGAAATTTGTCTATAGGAAAGCCCGTGCCATTAAGGATATTATAGCAAGAGGTGTTGTGGATAATCCTAAGAACAGAAATCCGGTAACCTTCCTTGATGCGGTGGGTTTTTATTCATGCAGGCGTTGCCATGCATGTAAAAATGTTCCCAATAATATGAAACGCAGGAAAACGTTCCAGCTGAATGCTACTAACATTCAAGTAGATATTGGAGATTTCATATCTTGTGACACAGAGGGTGTGATCTATGGTTTACAATGCCCGTGTGGTTTGCAATATATTGGTCGCACCACAAGAAAATTAGGCACCAGAATTATAGAACACGTTTATAACATTAAACGAGATTAAAGATCACTCTGTCTCTAAACACTTTCCGCAGGTACATCAAAAAAACCCAGGTTTATTACAGTTCTGGGGAATAGAAAAGGTGTCTAGATACTGGAGAGGGGGGAATTGGAAACGTCAGTTAGCGAATAAAGAAACCCAATGGATTTTTAAAGCAGGTTTTTTGAAGTCCTATGGACTTAATGCAGAATTCGACCTAAATTGTTTCATATCTAATGCCTGAAATTTTTAGGAGCAGGAGTGGTTTTACACATTTTGTTATTTTTACATACTAGGTTTTTTGCGTCTATTTTATATATGTTATTTTTTACATGTCATTCCCATTTTTGAGATTTATATTTTTTAGTTTGCTGCCCCCTGCAGGCCTACTAGTTGGCCTATTTGTATAGTATTATATGGGATATATATTTTTATTTTTGTATGATAATTTGATATGGATTTAGTGCTTAGGCCCCTCCTTTATGCTCTATGTTGTTGGTTTTATAACTTTTATGTATTTTATATGTATTTTGATCTATTTCCCTTTCTTCTGTGCTCTGGCCTGTGTTTTTTCTGCTGATGGTGCTATTTCCATATATATGGTAAATACATCAGTAGCTCCAGTCCCCTGATGAAGTCACGTATTTTGACGTAACGTACGTAGGGCAGAGCTTCTGATGTCACTGCACTGAGCTGAGCCGGACGAACTGGTTTTTTATTACTTTGCTGCCATTTGCCTTGCTGGTTGGATCCAGCAATACCCAATGCTTGTACTGTTTACACCATTGTGAGTACGCATTTTTTATTTAATAAATTGCATTTTATTGGACGTTACGCACTATGTCCTTGTCCTTTTTCTCTTTCCACCTGGATTTATACTGGTACTTGTGATCTGAGGAGACCTTATCGCCTTTTCTGTGCATGGGTTTCTCTCTCCCATTAAGAAGGGGAAAAGCGCATTTGACCTAGCTCTGTGGGTCTACCTCCCCAGGTGAGCACTCACTTGTTGTCATCACTCACTGGGTGGAGGTGAAGGTCTGCCTGCATTGTGTGATTATCCTTACCTGAGAGTTACATGCAGATTGGCTGCAAATCATCTACGGATTTTTTTTGCACAATCACCATTGTTTGCTTTTGTTTTTTCCTGGGACTCTTTTTGTCTATATTGCTTTTTTGTCTGTGTGTAGATATTTTCTATGCCTCATTTGTTTGAAGGCTCATATATGTGACTCATTTATATATGTTTCTATTTATTAGATGTGTATGATTATTAGCTCGGCACAATATTGTTTTTCACAAAAAGAACCAAATGCAAGCAGTAAACCAACTTTTTTTTTTAAAGTTAAACTCCAAGCACATAAAACAAACACATATTACTGCAACTCTGTATTCATTAATACATAATTAATTAAACCTACTTTTTTTAATTCAAGCAGTGTAAGTACTTACATTTGACTTGGAATCAACTCCTTCCAAATCAGATGTGTGGCAGTGCTTATGTTCTAACAATGGACATCCTGACAGAAGGAAAAAGAAAAGTAACAGAAACATGAACTCATCAGTCAGCTGTTTCCTTCACCACCTACCTGTCTAATCACAGGTTGAGGGAGGAAGGTTACAGGGTCTGTATGTGTTCCTTAACTGTAGCAAAGAAAAATCAGGTCTTGTGCCCTACCAAACAAGACTTTGCTGTATTCTTCTTCACAATGGAAAGGAGAAAGATGGTTAAGACAGGAGCACTGTATTCTCATTTACTTGCAGCCAGCTCCTTCTCAGACATAGCCATGTACTGAATATCAATGCTGCAAAGGAACAACCACTTCTTTTTTACCCTGCTGGCTGATTTTCTCCCATTGCAATAGTGTTGGCTTTGCAGCAGAAGGACATCCAGAGGAACAGAAAATTAATGGGGAGACAGGCCTTCTGAGTTGAAGAATAGTGATATTTTCCTGAAGACAGTTTTTTTTTCCCCACAGATTTTTTGTACAACCCTTTTTCCCCACTGATTTAAAGGATGTACTTGATGTACTCACTTTTGTTGCCAGCGGTTTAGACATTAATGGCTGTGTGTTGAGTTATTTTGAGGGGGCAGAAAATGTACACTGATATACAAGTTGTACTCTCACTACTTTACATTGTAGCAAAGTGTCATTTCTTCAGTGTCGTCAATTAGGTCTACTCTCCAAAGAGAGTTCTCAAGTGCAATGACGAATTCACAAACCACTCACATCACTGTAAAATGTTATTGCTGTTTAACAGCCAACATGCTTCTGTCCCTGGCTATAGACCACCTCTGTCCAAAAATGGGCATGTGAGCATCATAACTGGACCATGGAGCAATGGAAGGTGACCTGGTCTGATAAACCACTTTTTATTTTACATCATGTGGATGGCCAGGCGCATGTGTGTTACTTTGCTGGGGAAGAGATGGCACCAGGATCCACCATGAGAAAAAAGCAAGTCAGTAGAGGCAGTGTGATGCTTTGGGCAATGTCCTGCTGGGAAACATTAGGTCCTGCTATGCATGTGGATGTTACTTTGACAAATAGCTTCAAGTCTGAAGCTGACAGCTTTTTCTCTATTCAGATTGGCTTCTTACAGGTTACACAGCAGGGAAAGCCTCCCCGCTGTGTAACCTGTCACAGACGGCAGCGCTGCATCCGGCTTTTGACAGGTAGTTAGGTTACACAGCAGCGGGCTTCCCCACTGCTTGTGTAACCTAACTTGGTGAGGCAAGAGCTGTCACAGTCTTTACTCTGTGTTAGGGGCGTGAGCTCTGTGAATAGCTTGGACAAATGGCAAAGCGTCATTGGTCCAATCTGTCCAATCAAAAAAAGAAAAAAAAACCCACTGAGGCCATCGATCTCGATGCCTCAGCAGTGACCATCGATCTCGATGCCTCAGCAGTGACCCACCAGTGACGAGCAAGTGAGCGACAGGGAGGCTCCTCCCTGTCTCCTCCCTTCATCCTCCCCACACAACTTGGTTACCGAGTTGGGGCAGGGCTTTGTTGGGATGGGCCGATCTTTGACGGGACAGGATGGAGCTTTGGCGGGACGGGGCAGAGCTTCGGCTGGGCTGGGGGATGCCTCACCCAGCACAGAAGGCATGGCACGTTACTGGAAGAGGGCTTAGATAAACTTATTTCCCCACAAAGTGTATAGCGTATTTACAACTTTAGAACATTTTGTTGCAACTGCACAAATTACTTTCTATATTGTGGTGCAAAAGAGGTGGACACATTTTTGAAACATTGTGCATTTGCAAAAGTGTTACTGGTGGTAGTAGCCATTATTAGAAAGGCAAATGCCTTTATCAATATTTACACAACTTCCTCCTTCTTTCTCTAGACAGAGGTCTTCTCCTAGGAACACAGAGATCTGGACCTCGAAATCCTACAAGCGTTCAGCTCGCTAGTAAACAAAAATAATGATATCTGACCCCTACATGAAACCTAGTGTATCTAGAAACCCAGTTCAACATAATTCAGAAAACATTATCTCTACTGTCAGAAAAGATTCTGGTGGTAAGGACCTTGATTGCCCTACCTCTTTCCTGTCTTCCCCTGTTGGCATCTCAGTGCCTGATGATCATCTGGACCATGATCTCTACTGCTCCTATGTTAAAGTGGGCACAGTGGAGGATGCAAAGGGTTGTCTCCAGCTGTGGAAATCAAGTGGCATGCAAACCATTCATATTTCACAGACAATGAAAAGAGTTCTTTGTTGGTGGAGGTTGCAGAACAGAAAAATCTTCTCTCATGCCCACCACATAAATTGTGAATATGACTGATGCCAGCTGCAAAGACTCCCAAACAAAGTGGCATAAGGTCAATTAAGTATTCCAGAACATCCTGGAACTCTGTGAAGCCTTTTGCTCTTTTTCATCACCTGACCCAGACAGGAAGGAATCTCTCCAATATATATGCAATCTACATTCTGGAGGTTCAGAACCCCCTGACACACTTCTTATCCTTAAGTGGATTATGTGTCTGATTCCAGAGGGGAATCTGTTCAAATGTTCATGCAGTCACAAGCTTTACATCTGGAACCTATGCCAGAACTCCCTGGATGCACTGACAGGTCAATTGAGAGTTCACAAAGCTTCCACCTTCCCTGCACTTCCACCATCTTCAGGTTCCTAGGGAGAATGCTATCAAAAACAGTGGAAATGGTTACACTGATCCCCTATTGGCCAAACTGGACTTATCTTCCTCTTCTGCTTCCACTCAGTTATCAGCACCTAGTTCCCCTACCTCTCCAGAAGTAATCATCTGTTGCAGGGTGCAATAATCCACCTGTATCTAGGTTAGTCAGCCCTGGCTGTTCCTCTATGTTGATATCTACATTGATGAGCTCTAGGAGATTAAGCACTAATAAGGTTTATAACAGGATTTGGGTGAGGTTCATCCAGTGTGCACTTTCCTCTGACTTCCAATGTTCCAACCCTCAGGTTTACAACATTTTGAACTTCTTACAGATTGACCTTGACATTGGGCTGGGCATCAGCTCTTTTGAAGTACAGGACCCTGCACTCGGCTTTCACCAAAGTCTCATGGGTGAATCATCCCTTACAGGGTTATTCACAAAAGAGTGAAGAGTTTGGAGAAGGCAGGAAGTGAACAAGCTAGGACAACATAGCTGAACTGGAAAGTGAGCTGAATAAGATAATTTTTTCCAAATCAGCTATTTTGGCCTAGATTTTCATCTCTACTGCTTTCGCCAATCTCTTTGCCCTTTTGTGAATAACCCTGCAAGTCTTCTAATTGTTAAAGTGGTGCTGTGTTTTAGATCCAAGAGAAAACTGAGATTCCCAAAGTACTACTGGACTCCTTACCAGCTCCAGATTTGATAATTCTTAGTTCTGTTTGAGTGAGGACATCAAAGATCACATCAAAGATATCCTCTCTGATGGCTATCACCTCAGCCAAGAGGGTTTGCAAGATTGGGGCATTGAGCTTAAAGAAACCTAGGTAGTCTTAATTGCCATGCTGGGATTCAGCTTTTCACAAGAACCAAGACATTGTTCTCCTCACATTCAGGATGACTAAGGATGAAAGGATGATAAAAATCCATCCAGTGGATGATGGCAGAGCACTATAAGCTTACTTACAAGCCAAAGCTTTGTTTAGAGATTACAACTATCTCTTTATCATTTACTCTGGTAACAACAGAGGAAAACAAAAATGTATCCAGAAACATTGCTGAATGGAACATGCTTGCTATCCAACTGGCCTAAAATTGAAAAGGGTTGGCTTTTCTGGAGGCGGTATCAACACAGCCAACCAGGAATGTACCAACTTTATGGCTTCCTGTCACATGGCTTGGCAAGTAATTTGCAAGGAGTTGCAGCGGTCCTCCATTAATATCTTTATGGCTCACTAATGTGTGGAGCCATCTTCTTTATCCACTGTTAATTTTGGACTTTAAGAGTTGTAGGCAAAGAGCTGTGATACTAGATACTAGTACCGATATCGGTCCCGATGCTGAGTATTTGGGCGAGTCATTACATGCTGCCCGGTTTCCTGATTGGCCGAGAAGGGGCTCCATGCTCTCTCGTCACTTGTGATGAGAGAGCATGGAGCCAACTTCCCGGCCAATCAGGAAGCCGTGCAGCGTGTAATGATGCGCTGTCCGGCTTCCTGATTGGTCGGGAAGCTGGCCAATCAGGAACCCGGGCACCGTGTAAGGATGCAGCGCCCGGCATTCTGATTGGCCTGGGAAGTTGGCATCATGCTCCCTTGTCATCTCATGACGTGGGAGCATGGAGCCAGCCTCCCGGCCAGTCAGAGAGCAAGGTGCCGCGTCATTACACGGCGCCCAGCTTCCTAATTGGCCAGCCAGATGACTCCAGCTGGGTATCGGAGGAAGGCCGCGTTCTGGCTGGAGAGGCCCCCGGGGGTGACAGGCTGGACATACCATGGTAAGAGGGGACAGACTTTCTTGTTAATCGGGAAGCCGGGTGGTGAGTCTTTACATGCTGCCTGGCTTTCCGGCTAATCAGGAAGCCAGGTGGCGAGTCATTGCACGCCACCTGGCTTCCTGAATGGGACTTCCGTTACTCGGTAATTGGTATCAACGAGTAGCGGAAAAAAAATACTCGTACTCTGTACCAAAATACTGGTATCGGTGCATCCCTACCTCCCACCATTGTTAGTGGTGAGCTATTTCACAATCATAAGCTACCATGGTGTTTGCTCGAAAATTTTAAAATTCTCTGTCAAGTCCCTACTGTGCTTTCCTATATGGCACATATATGGTTATTGATTAAAGCCATGGAATTTCTAAGCTGGAAAAACTGATTTAAGACTTTTGCTCTTTTGCAGTTTTATTTAGAAGATTATATCTGAAATATTTCCATGTAGGTAAAGAAACCTATATATATATATATATATATATATATATATTGCAAAAATGGGTGAACATTTAGGTTATATTTTGTTCTGCTCATGTCTAGTTTGATATATGCTATAGCTTCAAATTCATGGAAAGCTTTAAACATAGCTGAAATTAAGTATTTTAGCGTGGAAAGCATAAGAAGCAAAATATTACCGTACATTAGCAACTATTTTTAGATCTTCTTTCTTAATCATATACCCCTTACCTTGGGATTGTGTTGAAAGCTAATATTAACATTTCAATATGCATTTTAAAGAGTAGAGGTTATAGCGGACAACCCTGTCATATTACATTTCTTATTCTTTTTGGAGGAACATTAGGCCATTTATTTTTTGTTTTTAAGAAACTTTTTCAGATATGACCATTGCCATTATATGATAAATCCCTGATTAGAATCTTATTTTGTCAGAGAGTACCAGAAGAGATCAGTCCATTCAAACAGTGGCCTTTTTATCATTCACTAACAATAAAGTTGCCTTCTAACCAGTTTTTTATACACAGTTGGTTAATGTTAACAGCCGACATGACATTTTCGCTGGTACATTTTATTGTTATATAACATGATTAATATTATCCTTTTAGTTTTTTTAAATGTACCTCTTAATAACAGATCAACATTTTTGCATACACTATTAAATCAGTGTATAAAAGGGCAATGAGCCTGTAATTAGCACCTTGTGTAATTATATTTTATTTGTTAATTGTGTTTATTAGAAAAGTGTTTTGTTAGCCAAGAAGATTCTAAAGAATAGCGAGTTAATATTCTTAAAAATTGCAATTGGCTTTTTTTGATTGCATCATTTTAATGTCTGTTGGAGTAGACCAGAAGTTTTAAAAATGTTAAAATATTGCCAAGCATCAAATCTGAACCCACAATATGACAAAGAGAAAAAAGGATTCACAAGTATACTGGCTGATATGCCCATAGGGAGCTAGTGGGAAACAGGATGCCCTCCCCTACCCCACGAATACTGCAAATCTTGCATTTATAGAAACTTATAAAACACAAGGGGCTCTGTGTGTGTTTGTGTGTGTATATGTGTGCATGTGCTTGTGTGTCGTGGGGGTGGGTGGTGTAGTTGTTAAACTTATCTGCCCCCAGAAGATTCCCTTCTGCAAAAATCCTATTACTATGGTAGCTGTCCCTGTTTACAGGAAAGAAACAAAAAATCGCTACAGTATTTTTTTACAGTACAATATTTTGGTTAAATATTTGCAAAAATTTTTTTGAAATTGAACATCACTGTAAACACATGATATATTTATCATATCATATATTGATCATATATTTAGCCATATGTAACATGAAGTTCTTTAAAAGATCGAAAAAAATCATTTTGGATAAACTGAACTTTCTGGCTAGTGTGGCAACTATTTTATCTAAAACACGTGCTTCATTAGTTAGTAACAAGTTCAATTCTAATCTAGTTTTATCCAGGGTTACTACCTACTAAAGCGGAAAAAAGTCTTCGATGGTCAGATAACAAATATTATGTCCATAAAGACAAAATTGGTACCCTCTTAGCCACTAAACTATCCCCTAAACCTAGAGTTTACACGTTCCCTAAAATTCGATGTACATCTGGCGCATACTCATTACATCCAGCAACTGTTCTTCAGGAATTTCACTTGTTTTTCACTAAACTTTATCAGGATAACACTCCAGTCTCATCTGATTCATTGAGATCATTTCTTAGTGAGGTTCACCTTCCACCCGTGTCATTGGATCATTCCATGATTATGGAAGCACCCATCTCGGCACTGGAAATTAAACAAGCTATCAAGCAGGCAAAATTGTCATCGGCTCCGGGCCCGGATGGACTGCCTGCCCTATATTATAAGAAGTTCTCGGATGTCTTGGTGCCTCAATTGGAGAGATTCTTTAATGAAGTGAGACGGGGGAGTCCTTTACACACAGATTTAAATAGGGCCTATCTTACAGTTCTCCCTAAACCCAACAAGGACTTGGGGGAAATATCCAACTATAGACCGATCTCCTTTGAGATCTCCTTTAAAATTCTTGCTAATCGATTGAGCTCCTTCCTACCATCCTATATTCATAAGGATCAAGTGGGCTTCATTAGGGGTAGGCAAGGCCCGGATCAAATTAGAAGGGCCATTGATATTATCACCTTGTTGCAGTCAGGGTGGGATGGAGGGCAATCACAAGCTGGGCTTCTGTTGTCTATAGACTTACAAAAAGCCTTTGACTCAGTGTCTTGGCAATAATGTTCTATCTAGGTGGTATATGGTCCCTGCCAGACTAGCGAGAATATACCCAGAGGTTTCTCCTGATTTTTTTAGGGGATGTGCACACTCGGGCACGATATATCACATATGGTGGGAATGCCCCAAATTGAGACCTTTTTGGAACCGGCTTTATGCTCTAATATTTAGGGTTACTAAATATCCCACGATATCCCCAATATGTGTTGCTGAATTGCCCGATTCCAGGACTGTCTAAAGCTTTGGATAAATTAATTACTTTCTTTCTGTTGGCGGCCAAAATAACCATAGCTAGGGCTTGGAAAACACCAACAATTCCATTCCACTTGGTCAAACAAAAAATGTCGTGGATTATGACTTTATGCTCGCATATGTGAGCCATTTAGTACATAGATGCTGGACAGAAAGCCTTCTATTGATATAGATATGGAGGAGATCATAACAAATGTTTGCTTCAGACATAGGCGGATCCCTAGGCCAGATATTCCTCTCAAACTGTTCTGATTTTTTATTTTAGTGATGGGGGATAAATTGGATAGGTGGATAGGTGGATAGGTATGTTCTGTTGTACAGAACTATTATATATTGTGTGTATGGCCTCTAGTGATCCCCTCCTACTACTTGATTATGCTAATGTTGAAGAAACTGTAATGATATACTGATTGTGCATCATGTGCTATTTTATTGTTTTATTGTACTTTTAATAAAATACTTTGAAAGTTAAAACACGTGCTTCATGATGGATTAAGAGTCTGGTCAATTTAGGATTACACAAAAAAATCCCTCTCCCCTTTCAAAGTTTTCCCAATATCAGTTAAAAAATGTTCTTATCTGAACATAATCTTTATATATTTTTTACAATTTTAATAGCTAGTGCTGTTACTGAATAACGATGATATTTTGTCAAATTATCAGCGGTATTCAGAATGCAGAATATACTTTACTCTTGGTGTAGCATATTTTAATAAAGGGAAGCCATATTGATTTTTGTGTGCAAGTTTATAAATAGAATGTTTATGTAACCTTTTTCATTACTTCTGTAAACTATTCATTTTAGAAATAAATATTAGATACAGGTTACTTTCAAGACACTGTGTTTCTAATAGGACAACCCAGTGGTAGATTTTTACTTAAAAAAAAATCTCTCTCTAACTATACTCCATAGAATGATATGAACTAGAGTGAGAGAAGGGGGTGTGATCCTTTTCTAAGTCTTGGCATATTTGCATGCGCCTGTGTGTTGAAACGTGAATATATGTGAACATAACAGGATGTAACCATCACACTCTGGAGCTCAACCTGTTGGCTGAATTTGATAAATACAAAATTTTCCCTACGTACTAATAAAAGAATGTTAAAACATAAACTTTTAGGGATGTTCAGATACCAGTATCTGTAGCAGTGTCGATACTTGGCATTTTCATGAAAACTACCAGGATCACAGTGATTGTAGCTGAGACTGGACCCTGGTGCTCCACCACTATCCTGAAATCATTAATCTGTATTGTTTTAGAAAAACTGTCCCATGATATGAAAGAAAAAGGTATCAGTAATTGGTATGTGTGAGTTCTTGGACAAGTATAAGTACTTGTATTTTTTCTGGGGAAAAAATGGTATTGGTGCATCTCTTATATACTGTATATATATATATATAGTTAGTTTTATTTGATTTTTGCTGTCTATATATATTTAGCGCACATGTTAACTTTCTTTGATTTAATCAGATTTGTCT
>NW_017307304.1:178296-178721 GCF_000935625.1 Nanorana parkeri
TAACTTATAAGTCTTTCTCTAGTCTAGCCTTGGAGCTGGAAAAGTATCAGTACTTGTACACCCTATTATAACGATTAAAAAATGACATTGCACACATTTCCTAACAGCTGCAAGGACAATATTTGTAAGACATTGGGGCTCATCCCAAATATCCTTTATTGCAGAATGGGTTGTGGAACTAGACTTCATTGTAAACTTGGAACACTAAGGGGTCTATTCACTAAGCTGCCGTAGGCAGCCGAGTGAAAGACCGACCTGAAGTGAGCCGAACGCTGTTCGGCTATTCACTGCAGGCTTGTACACTCTCCGGGCGCTCTGGGAGTCTCCCACTCCCGGCCGTGTCAGAATAGAAAAAAAAATGTTTGCCCATAGGAATGCATTGCTAGATTCCTATTGGCTATTTCAATTTGCAATAACCAATAGTA
>NW_017307304.1:178976-209211 GCF_000935625.1 Nanorana parkeri
GGCTTTCAGCGCGGCTCAGCCGAGCCGAGGCATATGCCTTCGGCTCGACTGAGCCGCTCAGCTACGTTCGGGAGCTGTACGGGCTATTGTGAATAGCCCGTACAGCAGCCCTTCGGTTCAACTGAACCAAAGGGGTCCTGGGGCCGAAGCTAGCCGAAGGAACGCCCGAAGCTACGGCTAGATCCTTCGGCTGCTTCGTGAATAGACCCCTAAGTCACTGTAGAATGCAATAGGATGGATGTTGCGCCAGTCCCAAGAATTCTGAGACATGCTATATAAATAAGCTGTTATTGCCTGGTGTGGCATGGCTATGGTGGAGGAGGAAAAAGGGACAGTCACTCTTTTTTCCTCCATTTCTTTCCTTCTTCATCTTCTTACTTTTTCATACCCCTTTAAGTAACCCCTCACATTTTTGCTGGCATACCTAAACTCCCGGATACAAACTTTAAGCTGCATGACGCCAGTGTTCCAACTGAATACGTAGGTTCAACTGGTACATATATAACCTGGGTTTTGGAAAACACCTGTTTGTATATTACATACTTCTTGTTAGTCATTTTTGGGTTACTGTTGAGCAAAATATTTAAATTTATATGTGCAGTTTGTTTGCAAACTGCTCTCCATTCGACATAGACACAAGACTGTACTATTGTTTTTACCATGTCTTTATTGTTAAATTCTTTGAAAGATAAAACTAATAAACTCAGATTTAACTACATTTATGAATTCTGTAGCCATTTGACACGCGGTGAACATTGCAAAAAGCCATTTGACATTATGTAAACATGCAAAATGTGGTTGAAAATGGTAAAAAGCTTAGCTGCTCCAAGTTTATCAAATATTATGAGGGGGGTTAGAGTTTGAGTGAAGACACTTTGGTTGACTTACTAGATGAGTAGATATTGCTCATTTACAAAGTGTATGCTCAAATGGCTTAGTAAATGGGAAGAAGCTGTGTTCGCTTTACTGCTCTTTTAGTAAATTGGTCTCACTGACACCTACCTAAACTTGATTTATAATTTTTGGTGAACTTATACTTGACTAAAAGGCATTTCATTTTAATTGTATTCTGAAGCTCAAGCTTTGACAAACTGGGTAAACATCAGACCTGAAAGTTCTGTAATCAGTATCCTTTTTCAAATGTAAACTAAAACCATGAGCTCACTATATATATATATTTTTTAACAGGTTCAGACATTATTTATCTTGATGGTAAAAGCTCCGTACTGTACCGCTTTCATCAAAAGTCAATGAGCACAACAAAAGATGTAATTTCTCTCAAGTTTAAGTCAATGCAAACTGATGGCATGTTACTTCATGGGGAAGGACGAAATGGAGATCGTATATCATTGGAACTTATAAAAGGAAGACTTTGGTTAATAATTAGCCTAGGTAAGTTTGTATCATGTCCTACAACATTTACATTAATGACACATCTACACAGCTAACCACTAGACCCTTGTGAAATATGACAGTATGTTAAAATGTATCTCTAGGCATAACTTTTTTTTCTTTAGTTTTGGATAGAATTGGGAAGGGTTAAACCTTCTGTCAAGTTTGAATTGCTGTCTGTGTCCACATTAGAAAGATTGACTAATTTATTTGTACTGGTGACCATTGCCACCATAAAAAAGCAAGGGAAATCCAAAAGTTTAAAGTTGTCCCTGCAACAAGAGGTAAAGGGAAATATTTGAACAGGGACACAGGTCTCTGTCTAAGAAAGGAATTCCTCTCACTTTGGGGGTTTACTCTAACTTCTTGTTATGTCTCTGGGTCAGAAAGCAAAGGGGAATTTTCCCAATGGTATACAGAAAGCAAAAAATATTTTGACTGAAGTTATACAAACAGAACAAACCCAGCTGGAAAATTTAATTTAGTGGCAGTGGATTTTTCTTTTTAAATGTCACTTTTGCAGGAATACATCGTACTGGTGCACAACGCCATGTGTAGGTTTAAGGAATCCCTTAAGCATTTTATTAAAAGGATATGTGAGTTTTTAATGTTGCCCTTCAAGCCGTATTAAAAAAAAAAACCTTTATGTATTAGTATATGTCCCACCTCCCATGGCAGTGTCCAGCTACCCATGCCCTTTAAAAAAAAAAGAAACTTGCCATTTGGACATGAAAAAGACCAGAAAAAAATTGCAAGATTTGTCTCTAATAGACTTAATTGGGTTTAGAACCATATTTGTGGTTAGATGATTTTTCACTGGGTTTGGCAAATGTCCACCAAACCAAACTTTTCTTGATTAGCTCATCACTAATCAGCTGCCAGAAAAGTCAATATCCATAGATACCCATTATGTACAAACTGGCCCAGCTAAGGGAATTGGTTCACCTATATAACCTTAATGTGTTAAATCTGCATTTTTCAGTACTATATTTTACCATTAACATTTACTATACAACATTTGGTTCAGAAATAAAGTATAAGATATGCAACCCAAATATGACCCAGAGACAAAGTTCAACTAACCTGAAGTTCATGATTTTGGTGGTAAAAAAACATATAAAAAAACACATGACAATTTATACCCACCAGCATGCAGCAGCTTTAACTATATGGTTATAAAGAGTGACTTGAAAGTAATATAATCAAATAAATGAATACAGAGCTCTATGCTGAAGGCTTGTGTTATTGTGCAAGTTAGCACACACAAATATCACTAAAATTAGAGAAAACAATGTATAAGAGCACATTTTGTGTTTACAGATGTAAATCTGGATACAGACACAGGGCAATGGCACCTTTATGGTGACCTTTATTAACCATATCGCTACCAGGAGTACAAGCAAACAACTTTGGGTGCTGAGATCCACTCTTTACTGCCACTGTACATTTATCCATTGAATGCAGAACTTAAAAATGATTTAATATTTTCACATTTCAGATTTAGACCATGCTGAAGATGACTTTTTATCTATTTATATTTTCTACAATAACATACTAAATTTAGCACTGTAATATCTCATGTTATTGTAAATCTAGTTTAATAGTTTATATTTTCTTCTTTAAGGAAATGTACAGTTTCATACCTTTAACCCTCCTGTTAATGTCACCTTGGGAAGCTTGTTAGATGACCAGCAATGGCATTCAGCTGTCATAGAGCGTTTTGGAAGACAAGTCAATTTCACTGTTGACAAACACGTGCATCATTTCTTCATGAAAGGAGATATTTCTTATTTGGACATTGATTATGAGGTGTGTATTTTGTGTATATTAACATAAAAATTTAGCCATGTACAAATTATTTTACTTCCTAAATTTGCTCTACAAAATGAATTTCTTCCATAATTTCTACATTTTTTCACTATGGGCTATATAATAATTATTTCTTCTGCTAGACTGCATTATCTCATATTTCTGTCTTAAACTTTGCAAATTGTTAAAAGGATTTTGTTTTACATTAAAAACTGAGTCATCCTATATAGTTTGTTAGTTGAGGTGTTTTGCACATTAGGTGTGAAAAAGGGGTGAAATATTGTAATGTCATAAAATATTTTAAGAGCAAGTATACTGTAGGGTTATTGATTGATTTATTTATTCTACTTCTTTAAGTTGCCATTTTTTTGCATGCTTACCTGTGCTTTTTTTCTATTAATTTTTTTTACAAAATACACCTAATAAAATCATTACTATACATTGTATTAATTTTGGTTTATTTTGTAATCACAGTATGCATGATCACGATCACACATAATTTGATTAAAAATCTATCATAAAACATTAAATTATGAAAAACAGCTTTTTTTCTATTTTGTTGCCCTTTTTGGTATTTTTTGTTTATTTTTTTACATTTTTTGGGGTTATCTGTTGATATATAAAGTTTTCTAAATATGATGTCAACTATGCAAAAACTGTCCAGAGGTAGCATGATTAACAACACAACATGGGGGCACATTTTGCACAAAACAGACAAAATGTCATAAAGACAATAATTGTATTTAATTGTTCTTCTATTTTATTATATACAAAAATAATGTATCAATAAATGCAACTGGATGCCTGCTATTATACATTTAGTGCATTTAGCAGCTTTTAGGTTGATTATTAAATGTGAAGCCTTTTCATATATTCTAAAACACTAAAAACATAAATACACTTTAGAAACGGAAACGTGCTTATTGAGACGAAGTATAAAAAACCCCTAGAAAATATGATTAACAAACATATTTATTGATATTAATTATTTAGTAATCAAGATAAACAAAATAATGCATTTATAGCTTTTCTGAGCAACATAAATGACTGTTTGCAACATTTTATGAGAACAACTTATTTCTCATTAATAAACATACTCCATAAATATAAATATATATTCCCTAGATGGTAAATATTCACTAAAATGTCATATTTATTTAGAATTATGTAAATAATAGACAACATTTACTGAATTTTGTTTTGGCTTCATTTTGTTGTTAGCAAAGAAAAAGGAGTAAAGAAAAATCCATTCCACATTCATACCCTACTGCAATGTTAACATCCTTCAATTGAAATCTTCTTTATGCTTTCCACACCTCTGCAGTAGAGCCCAATAGATTTCTATGGTGCTATTTCCCAGATTTGGAGACACCTGTGCGACAGTCCCATAAAAATCTATGGGGAGCTACTGAGCAGGGGAAGCCAGCACATAGACAATTTTCTCTGTGGATGAAAACATTATGGGGTCAATTCACGAAGCTGCCGAAGGATCTGGCCGTAGCTTCGGCCGATCCTTCGGCTAGCTTCAGCCCCAGGACCCCTTCGGTTCAGTAGAACCGAAGGGGTGCTGTACGGGCTATTCACAATAGCGCGTACAGCTCCCGATCATGGCCGAGCCGAACGCATATGCATCGGCTCGGCTGAGCCGCGCTGAAAGCCGAAGCTGGCCGACCGACAGCCTGCTTCTGACAGCTGGGAGGAGCCAGCCATGATCTTACGGCTGGCTCCGGCCACTTGCAGTGAGATCAGCGTCCCTGGTTACCTGCTAACCAGGGACACTGATCTCCAAACAGCTAACTCTCCCTGGCACCCCAGGAGTCTCCTGCTCCCGGCCGCCAAGGAGAGAAACACTGCTGACTCCCAGTTCTCTTCTGTGATTTACAAAATACCTCCACATTATAGAGATGTGAGTATTGCCATCTTAATACATGAAGTGTGTTACTGGCAGGATCACCAGGTAAAAAAAGGGAGAACAAAAAAACTAAAAAAGTTGCAGAAAATAATGCAGCTACGATATGAGGAACTGGTTAGCTGCATCTGTGCTCTTGGGTGTAGATATACTCGAAGATAAGCACCTCACAGGGCAGCAAATGTCAGAATACAGGTAACCTATGATCACTCATACTCAAGCAGTAGTGCCAGTAGTGCCATATAATGCTTAACAGTTAGCATGTACAATTATAATAATTTATATCTGAATTTTCAGATTCTTGTGTACATCCAAATATAACGTTATTTTAACAGCCTACAGTAAGCAGATCAGTTAATGTTGTTTTTTTTATGAGTGGTTGCTATAAGTTACTGCACATTTTGCTCTTTGATATGAAACATGAATATTTATACCTTTTTATTTAAAACTAACTGTACTATGTATGAAATATATTACAAAATAGAGTGTTTTTTGGTGTTTTTTTTGTTATCATGTACACTTCTATTGCATCTCTGAATTATGATTCAGCATTATCAAAACTACTTTTTATAACCCTAAGTAATCACCGCAAACAAATGCCTTTGTTTGAGCTCTTGACATTTGAGCTACAATTTGCTATTGTCAGTTTTGGAAAAGATAAGACCGGCAGCAGCAGCAGATAGTAGAAAAACAGAAACATGTAGAAATCCTGCAAAATACAACAAAAACCATTGATTTTAAGCATTGATAATGTATTTGAAGCCATTTGAAAATAAAACAAAGAACGGCAAACATATTTATAATTTAAAAAAAGGAAGAATGTTTGTTAAGTACAAGGAGGACCTGAAATAGATTGCTGTAATTAAACGCTCAATTAAGAATGTAGCTGCAACATTCTGTAACACACCAAAGAAACTAGCTTAATGGCTATATTGATTTGTCTTTTCTTTCTAAGCTTAGCTTTGGAGGTATCGCCTCACAAGGAAAATCAGCATCACTGCATCAGAAGAATTTTCATGGGTGCTTTGAGAACCTTTATTACAATGGTATGAACATTATTGACTTGACCAAGAGGTATAAACCTCCAATCTATGTTGAGGTAAGATTAAATCGCATATTCTGACTCCAGTTCTTGAAATAGTGATTTATCCCTTCCTGAGACCTTTGTACTTGGTCTGTATATAGCAAATACAGCCACTGCAGTCACTTAAGCTGGGTATACACTATTACATTGTTTTTGTTTAGCTTTTGGGCAAAAAAAATCTAACAGATTCTATTGTTTTTTCAATCAAAAGATGTTAGGCGGAAGCTGGGAGACAGGTCCACCCACTGAGAACATTTTGGCTGGTTTATCTAGAACAGGCCAAAATTCACTCTATGTATAGCCAGCTTTAGCCACCCCACTCAACAGTATGGAGATGTTGAGTTATTATCTAACTAAGAGCAGTAAAACAGAACCATTGTGTACTACTTGAAAGCAAGAAGATGAAGCCTGCATATGTAATAAGCAAATATAACTGCCTTAATGTATATATATATAATTATAACCGATTCCTCACTATAATCTATACTTTTACACAAACATGTAAGAGAAGGAAATGACTCAAATTAAGTAAAATGTGTAATTTTATTCAAGGTAAAAAAACAAACTAAGGGGTAGAATACTTTGTTACTTTAGTGTGCTCTTAGAGGGTTTGTTGTAACTTTTTTCTAACCCTTACAAATGTTTAAAATCATTGCCAAATTGAATTTGGGGTTAATTTCTAAATAATACCTGAGCAGACTAAAATCAAGCATTTTTGCTAGTTTTTACTTTGCATAAACCCCCTTGAACACCCTGGAAATAATACAGAATATTGAGAAAAAAAATAATGCAGACAGTGATTGATTTTTTTTTGGTTCTGTTTATAAATGTTTTCAACATACAATTCACACAATATTCACCCAAGAGTTATACATTTTTATAAATTAATTCAATTGGAAAAATAAATGAGTCCTGAAATTTGTTTGAATCTTGGATTAAAATGTTTGTAAATAGACCTCTTACTCTGTATACAATTGTTTGAAGGCATACAAATTGATAAACTGGAGCTGAGCTGCAAAGTACAATAACATGACATGTTTTTCAGGTTTGTTTACTGGTGAAATAATTTATAATTTCCTTTAAATTTATACTATTTAATACAATTGTGCTCTTGCATTGAATTTTGGAAAACCTACATTGTTAGTGGTTCAATGAGCATTGCTCTTCATGCTATTCATTTAATTTAAATACCTTATATCCTGGTATCATTATATTAGTGTTGACCATGACTGTAAATAATTGATAATTACATACTTTATAGCTTTAACTTTCTTTTTTAACCTCTAGGGAAATATTTCTTTTTCCTGCCAAGAGCCTCCTGTTGTCCCAATTACATTTCTAAATTCAAACAGCTATTTGATCTTGCCTGGATTATCAATACAAGAAGAGGTTATCATCTCTTTTCATTTCCGTACTTGGAACAAGGAAGGCACACTATTTTCAACCAAGCTTAGCTCTGCTCCATTTATTTTTGTAATATATCTTGCTGAAAGAAAGCTTAAAATGAGCCTTTTTAAATATGAAAGGCTGTACTTAGACACAATAACAGGTAAGCATTATATTACCGTCTCCCACCTGACCTGTAATTCAGAAACTGGCAAAGTAGAACTATGGCAAAAACAAACGTGATATACAGTATCTTCTGCATTCTGTCAATAACATTAACCCAGGAGTTTGTTTTTCTGTGTACCCCTTGTTATCTTTCATGTTGATCCTGCCTATAGATCCACTTCCTTTAGCAGGGTGACAATGCTTATCATTCTGCAGTGAAAAAAATTGCTGAATTTTCACCGTGTGAACCGGGTAGTTGTAGATGGATATGTAGTTTTAGATTTAGGTTTTTAGACTTTAAGGTACATTTAAAATATAAACAATTTCCCTAGTGATTAATAGAGTTGGGAAGGGTTAGAATCTTGTGTGGGTTTTATTGCTTTCTTTGTCGCCGCAGGAGAGATTTGCCTTGTTGTCCTGGGGACTATTGTCACATGGGCAGAAGACAAAGGATAATTAAAAATGTTACCGGCTGCAGTGAAAACGTCCCCCTTACTATAGACAGCTTGCTGTTGTGCCTCCAGCACAAGAAGTGAAGGGAAATATCCCCAAATGACACAGACAGCAAAAAAGAAAACTTTGCATGGGGGTTTTAGCTATTGGTTTTGGTTCAGCAGGGGTAGATAACCTTTAAGCTGTTGAAATTGATTTGGATTATGGGAGCTTGGACTTTGTGATTTTTATTTTAACTCAATTGACTTGTGTTTTTTAAGCTAATTAGGTCATTATGTAGTGTACTGTTTTAAGGAGAAAACTTTTGTAAGACTGCTGGTTAGATTAATTCCATTGCAACAAACAATAAGACATAAATGAAAAAGGTTGTACTGACATTTTGGAGCTCAAAACTTAGTAATGAGTCTACAAGACTTGAAAGCTCCAAATGAAGAGGGCACATGAAAGAGTAACAGCATAGTTTCATACACGAGGGTACATACATGAACGAAACAATGTAATGATAATTTGTATAAAAGCATGCCATTTTTGTATATATTGTCATTAACGTACACATTTAAGTGGACCTGAACTCAAAAAGTAAAGATTTACTTTCTTTCAACTAGAAATGTTAATTTTGCCTTGGCAGTATCCTGGCAAATTAAATCCAACCCCTGTATGTAACAAGTGTCTTAAAAAAAGAACATGTGTTCAAAACCAAAACATTATTCTCCATTGGTATTTTATTTGTTAAAGAAATATTGAATATATTCACAGTAAAATACTGCACTGTGTTCTATGTTCTATTCTGGCCATGTTTCTGCAAGACTGGGAGGCACCAAATGGAGATGGAATATTGAACAGTAACAACATAGCTAGCACATACATGATAGTGTTTAATATATAAAAGTATGTTATTCATGTATATAGAGTTGTTAACTAACACGCTAAAGTGAACCTGAACTAAACAAGTGGAAATATGATTTCTTGTAGGGAACATCTAAAAATGGCAATTGTGCCTAAGCAGTGTCCTGGCAAATCTACATTGTGCCTTCATTTACTCCTGACAAAATAGCAGTTCACATCCTGTGCTTTGAGCCTCAGAGCTGTATGTTTGCAGGGTGAGATCACTGCTTCCTGTGACTGCCAGCCTCACAAAATTTGATTTGAGGTGTGGTGATGTCCCTACTGGTCAGTTCATTGCTCTCCTTTCTGGAGCGAAAGCTGTATCTGAGAACTTGCAGATCCTGTGGATCTTTGAATTTTGCAGCTCTTTTGCTGCTTCATAAATATTCCCCACCAATCAGTAGATTAGCAGTAATCAGGGGGCAGCTCTGACACGAGGAAGCAAAACCCTGTTGCTCTACCAAGATGCCCCCACACACAGACACAGCGCAGAACAAGACATGGTAAGTACGTAATGGGGAAAAGATCAGCTACAGGAAGCCTATAGCCAATACTGTTGTTGAGTCCTTTGTCCTTTGTTTGCTTATCTTTTTTGGGGCTCATCATTAACTTAATTTGGTCACTCATTTTGTTTACAATATGTATATAACTGCCACATATTTACTGAAATGGTGCTTGAATTGTTTAAAACAAAATTATATGTATGCCTTGATATGATGAGTAGTTATTTGTCATATGAGTAAATAACATAATGAATTCTGTTGTTTTTAATACAGCTTTTGAATTAAATAATGGACAATGGCATGTTGTTTATCTTGTGATTAAAAGAAACCGTGCAATTTTAACAGTAGACAATGATGCATCTGCAAATCTATATATGCTCCTACCTTTTCAAGTGTCATCTGCAGGAAATTATTACTTTGGAGGTAAGGCATGCCGTTTTTTGTGTTTAGGCACGTAGACTGAAAGACAGATACAAATAGGTATAAATATAAACCTTGTTTGGTGTGTACTAATTAGCAAAAAATATGATGTTTGATAGGCAAGCCTGGCACTGTATACTGGGTGATAGCATATAATGTTGGAGCATTTGTCTCAATTTCACATTGCATCAAAAAGACCTTAAGTAAATCAATGGCCAAGCTATTGAAACTCAAGTATTCACATATACTTAACAAGCAGCACATGATCTATATAGCTGCTGGCACTGAGGAGTAATTCATCTTCAACATTTACAAAAGAAGCTTATTCACTTCTCTCAGCTCACTCTATTCCCATTCCCAGAGCACCTGCTCTGTTTTTACATTGGAGATTAGAAGGCTGGAAGGCTGTTGAGTCACTTCTGGGCAGCCAGGAATAGCTAAACTGGCTTAGACTAGAAATTCAATGCTTTAGCTGTAAATTCTGAGCATTATTTGCTCCACAGTGCCTGCAGTAACAGTGATCAATAAGCATTTGTTTTAAAAAAGCTCATTAACTGCTTGCTAAAAATATGTAAATGTTTAAATGTAATTTGACAAAGTTACACTTTAGGATCTCTCAACAACATTCATATATCTAAAAAGTGGATGCCATTAATACATTTTGTTTATTTATGTTTAGCAATGTTGCTTTTTACTATTAGTTACTTGCTTTCAAGTAGGCATTACTGTTGTAATGAAACATTATTTGTTTTCACTTGTTCCGCTGTCTTTGTTTTCCAGGATGTCCGAATAACAATACTGACCATGTATGTAAAAAGCCTGTTGGTACCTTTTTGGGTTGCATGAAATCAATTTCCATTGGTTCCAGAATTGTGGACCTTATTTTAGTGCAGCAGAGTTTGCTTGGAAATTTTAGTGATTTGCAGATTGATTTATGCGGAATCACTGACAGGTAGGAATATAATCCTTTTAACATCTTATCCATACTGTTTGGCTTATCAATAATATTTTTCCATTTTTTAATCAAATTGTCCAGAATACAAAGCTTTTATCACTGATGTCATTTAAATGATTATTATGTAAACTTTGTTAATGGTTATTATAATGTTCACAATTGCAGTTTATGAGGATGGCAATTGATGCTGTACCAGGAATTCTGGACATTAGACACCAAAATCTCATCATGCAGGACAAAACAGCAAGATAATTTTAAACCCCAGTCCCCCAGAAGAATAGTGTGAGGGCAGGAAGGGATAAATGCAACAGCACAGGAATAACATTTCAGTATATACTGCTGGGGCTGGCAGCATTAAC
Organism: Nanorana parkeri; assembly: GCF_000935625.1. Lineage (NCBI taxonomy): Eukaryota > Metazoa > Chordata > Amphibia > Anura > Dicroglossidae > Nanorana > Nanorana parkeri. The sequence goes on from NW_017307304.1 coordinate 190,297, forward strand.
ATGCTCCTAAGGCTACAAGTTCACTTATCTGCCTAAATGTGTTAAACAATTGCTCAACTAGCTTTCTTGGGTTAGGCTAGCCATAAAAAAATGGCTCCAAAATATTCCTGGTAAATTAAATCTATTTGGAATGGCACACTTATTGGTTTAATATTAGTTGGTGATACATTAGAGAGGCAAAACCATATGCGCCAACTGGTATAGTAAATAACCCATATTTAGGCAGACTTTTATTAACAAGGTTAAATAGATATGTATATGATTTATTCCAAACGCCGCAGGAGTAGTCACATAAACACACCTAGACCTGAGGATTCTTGGACAAAAGAAGTAGCTTAATCAGCAATATACATTTATTGGAAGGGTTAACTATTTACAAACAACACACAAAACACTATTTACAAGACAATGTACACTGGCGAAAAAGGGAGCACATGGCTTGGTAACTATACGTTATATCTCCTCCTTTCTGTATAGTGACTACCAAATGTACATGGGGTGCAACCTGATTGGAGGATCAAAATAAGGTTCCTGTTTACAACCCATGTGAGATGGAATAAGCATACAAAATAATGGCCAGGCCTTTGAAGAACACTTTGGTACAACAACAAAGTAAACTCTTGGCTTATAGAATCTCTGCAAAATGTAAAATATACTCAACCACACAAAGAAGAAGGAATCACCAGATTCATATTACAGACTAGTAAAGCTTTCAGCCACTTATGATTTTACTGATCCGAGCAAAGAAATAAAGCCACAAATTAAACAAAGCTGTTCATCATCTTCACTGCACAGATGGAGACAGAAAAAATTAAAATCTGACATTCTAAAATGAACTAACATATGTAAGATATTAATACCAACAGAAGATCAGGCTACTGGCATAGAACAGGTGCAACAACAGTGCACAGTGACTGATGTTAAACTGTACGACTAAATTAAATCAAAAGAGGTTCAAATTTTAATAAATACATATAATTCTAATTTAGTACTGTTATAAAGAAAAATGTTTATGTACAGACATGCTGCTCCTGACAGCTTGCAGGTGGAAAATAGATAATCAAATGTTAAGGGAAGGAAACCCTGAAGAGTCATATAAAGTAGACCACCCAGGGGATTGTATTCCCAAATCAAAAACTAGTCCTCAGGGTTGGGGGTTACGGTAGACATTCCTGAAAAAAGAGACTTCTTCAAAAAACAGCACATAGAAATGGAGTGAATTTAAAATGCCTGTTGTATTTGGACAAATTTACGGGAATTCGGACGCATCTGAATTTCCGAATGAAACAAATGCCGAATGAAAAAAAACAAATCCAAATTTTCCCTAATGAAAATTAAAATGCATTCAAATGTCCTAATTCTATTCAAACTGTTGTTATTGTTTGAAATAAAAGAAAAAAGCAAGCACTCCTCCTCGTAATCCATACCAGTCCCTTTGATAAATGGGGCATCCAGATGTTGTCCCCCCCCTACATGAATGAGTAAGGGGTAGTTGTTAAAGTAAATACAAATGGTAAGTAAAAACACTACACAGGTTTTTGACAAATCCTTAATTAAAAACCAAAAACAAAAACATTTCCCACAATGTCAATCCAGTGTGGATAAGGTCATCCAGTGATGTAAATCATCTTGATCCTATAATTTTCTCTCTCAGGTCCTGCTCAGTGGATTGACAGCAGGCAGTGGGCGGAGCAATAGCCATCCTGCTATTGGCTATTGAAATTTGAATTAGCCAATGGCAGGATGGCTATTGCTGCTGCAGAGTGGCTGGCCCGAGAGATAAAGTTCTGTCAGGTCCACTCCTCTCAATTTATTTATATAATAGTTTTTTCTACTCTATGTATTAAATTACTATATTTTAAAAGAGAACTATGGGGTTAAGGCTTTTCCCCATAGTTCTCCTTAGGGTAACGGGAGGACACAAACTAGCGTCCCCCTAGGCTCAGTATACCGCGAGCTGTAGCTCGCGGTATACTGAGACGCCGCAGCTGAAGCAGATCCCGACATTTATGCCGGGATCCGCCCAGCTGAGTGACTGACAGCTGGCGCTGCCTAGCTAAAGGCAGAGCCAGCTGTACCCGCCCCCTCCCCCGTCCATTCCGCCAGTCAGCGCTGGTGGATCGGAGCAGGAAGGGGGGAATCCAGCCCCTCCCCTGTCACGGCAGTTCTCCTTAGGGTAACGGGAGGACACAAACTAGCGTCCTCCCGTCACCCTAGGCTCAGTATACCGCGAGCTGTAGCTGCTCGCGGTATACTGAGACGCCGCAGCTGAAGCGGATCCCGACAATTGTGCCGGGATCCGCCCAGCTGCGTGACTGATAGCTGGCTCTTCCTATCCAGAGGCAGAGCCAGCTGTACCCGCCCCCTCCAGTCAGCGCTGGTGGATCGGGGAGGGGGGAATCCAGCCCCTCCCCCGTCACGGCTGAGAGCAGTGACAGGATCGGGAGGTGAGCGAACGCCGGTATGTGTCCTCTCACCTCCCGTTCTACTGAGCCGACCTGTGACAGTCTCATTGTCACAGGTCGGCTAGAACTATGAGGTGAGTGAAAAGCACTCACCTCATAGTTCTCCTTTAAACTAGCAGCCAAAACCACTAATGTGAATAACACAAAAGTTACTTATAAAACAGTTACAAAGTGTCTGTTGGTGCTCCAGTAAGAGTCAACTAGTCTCTGAAAGGATCGCAACTCTGACTTTACAGAAAACAAAGAACACTGACAGATCCCAGCCAACAGATACTCTTATTATTTACTTTGCTGGAAGACCTGATCCACACTGGATTACTACAATTATTTTGAGAGTAAAAGCATTTATGTAGGCCAAAAATAATACAAATCACATAGATCATTTTAAGACAGATGGCGGACGTAGAAGTAACAATAATAGACTAAGAATGTGATTCTGTGAACATACAAACAAGATGGTGTATCAGTATGAAACTAAGGAAACCTTGAGATAAGCGAAAGTCATATAATAACAAGGTGGATAGTACACTACAGACAGGAAATGGGAAAATAGATGGAAAAAAAAGATTAAATGAAAAGACTCATCATTAGGGGTTGATTTACAGCCCTTCTGCCCAGCATAAAGCACTGGGACACAGCATTACCACCACTTGATGATGCTAAGAAACATAGGCAGGCTTATAAATTAGCCCCTATATCATAGTCAGGGCTTGAAAAATCCATTCGTCCGTGACGAGAGGACGGTGGAGCCCAACGAGCAGCTTCCCGGGAGCTTTACAGTCAAGCTGCCGTTGTCGGTCCCGAGATCCGCTGTGCCCGATGCGGACCGGCACGGCTCTATGACAGGAGATCAAAGGGAGTTCAGTATACGAACTCCCTTTGATCTCCTCTCAGTCCCCGCATGCAGGAAGTGATGTATATAACATCACCTCCTGCATTCAGTGTCACTCTCCAGCTAGAGAAGCCGATGAAGCCGATCTCTGCTTCATCAGCTTCCCTGGAGGTCCTTAGGTGACATTAGGGGTCTTGGAGACCCCTGATGTCTCCATAAAGAGGACCTGTCATGCAAATTGGCTATCCCATAGGGGGATTCTTAGCCCCCACATGTAATAACAATAAAGTTGTGTGTGTGTAAAAAAAAAAAAAGTTATACAAAAATGAAAGATTCATTAAAAAAATAAAGAAGCATAACATTTAAAAAAACATTTTTTTTAAGTCCCCGCCCCCCACATACACGCGCATATATGCGTCAGGTGCGCCTACGTGCCGCACATGTTGCATATTGCCGCAAACGGAGTGAGAGCAATAATTTTAGAGCCATTAAGGCCGGGTTCACACCTGGGCGTTTTACAGTGCTGATCAACGCGCTGTAAAACGCCCAGCAAATGAAAAAAAAAAATACCCCCCCCCCGTGGTGATTATATACCTCCAAAAGAAAGCTCTATCTGTCCCCAAACTTTTTTAACATAAATTGCAAGGCTATAGTCCGGTCATGCTGACTGGTGACATTTTTGACTGACTGATGAGACACTATCAAATTTTTCAAGCCCTGATCATAGTGATATAATAAAGTTTAAGTGAAAGAGCCTATGCCAACCCACCATTATGTTCAAGACTTTATCTTTTTAAACTGTCAGCCTAGAAAATTGTGTTTGTTTATATGTATGTACAACACATACATGATTTGATTATCTAAATATATTTTTAAAAATCTGATAGTTTGATAGCAAAATGTAAATGTCAGGCAAATTATTTGTATTGCTATTATGCAAAATCACGTCTGGTGATTATATTCTCAGGTCCAGATGGTATTGTTCTTTGTCAGTTGTTTTAGTGGTTCAGTGAAGGAAATACAATTAGGTATGTGGAGCTGTAACAGTAATTGGCCATTCCCTTGCAAACTTGTTATATCCTGAGGAAATTATGGTGCACTCACTTTGATAACGGTTTGAATTTTCCTAAAACTTCAACATTTCCTTGTTAAATTCACATCAGTGTTAAGAGTAAGCTTTTGCCGTGGAGCCTTTGGATTACTTGTAAAGACATTCATGGACACTGCTGAGACATAACAGTGATATTGCGGCAATAAAACTGATTCAGTTTGTTCCAAATCTATGTACACCACTTTCTTAACGTTGCCAATTAACAAAGGTTCTCTGAATAAAAAAACCCAGAATCATAGCATGCACAGAATCACAACAAAGCCCTTTTTATGGTTCATCATGTTCTCTAGTCAGATATATGTCTGCAAATATTGTAGTCAATTGTTAAACTGTCTAAAAACAGCTTTGCGAGGCATGATAATCCATATATAACCAGCATAATTCAATCATTTCAGTTTAAATATTACTAGTAAGAGTGCCATCAGCATTCATTTTGTTGTTTTACTTTTAATTCTATACACAGCGGGTCATCAGTGACAAAATATATAACAAAGTCACACACAGGGCTGCCCCCAAGCCTAGCCAGTTCTGTTATCAAACAAAATGTTATTGCTTTGTTTTAACTATTTATAACTTACAAGTTCAGACTGATAACTATCCTTAGTACAAATTAAGGAAAACATATTCTTCATGTAAAAATTAAAGTTGACATTATATATAGGCAGAGAGATATTACACATGCAGCAGTCTCACAGTATGCTGTAGATTTTAGATACTTAACAGACCAGTCAGTGCAGATCACTCCCTTTATTTTTCAGTCATTTTGCAAGTGTGATATTTTCTGTTATATGTTCTGTGCTTGCCATCTGGAGACAGAAAAAATATATATTTTCTTTAAAAATTAAATGACCTGGCAACCATCTTTGTTCAGGTATTTGCATCATGATCTGATCTCTTCCCTGTAAAGCTGTTAAAGTGTAAATGGGCAAAGTTAGAAATCACACACATACTGTACACTACCAGTTAAACGTTTTAGAACACCTCCATGTTTCCAGTTTTTATTAAAATGTAAGCAGTTCAAGTCCAGTGAATAACCTGAAATGGTACAAAGATAAGTTATAAACTGCCAGAGGTGAAAAAAAGTTTAGGTTAACAATAGCTGAAAAATAATGAACATTTCAGAGTTATACAAAAATGGCTTTTTCAGGGAAGTAGTCAGTTAACAGCTCACAGTAAATAAACAACTCACATTAAGTAAATTAAGTCTTGAAAGTTGATGCTAACAATTCCCAAAGGTGTCCCAACTTTATTGATTTCTCACAAGCCCTCGGTCTGTATAAAAGCAGTGTTGGAACAGACTGTGCTACTACAACCTCTTAAGCAAAATTTGGACAGTATTGTACTGCAGGAAGTAGTATATTGCTCTCAAAATGGTGAGAAAAAGGAAATTAAAGGAATATTAGATAGACCATTATAACCCTTAAAAGTGTAGGTCTTTCCTTTAGAGAAATAGCAAAGAAAGCCAAGATGTAAGTGAGTACAGTTTCCAACATCATCAATAGGCACTTGGAAACTGGAGGAAACTTTGACACAACAGAGTCAGAAGACAAGTTTCTCAGAGTCAACAGCTTGCGTGACAGGCTGCTCACAGGACAACAGCTTAATGCACAGCTTAACACTGATCTATGTAAGCAAGTCTTAAGGGTCTATTCACGAAGCTGCCGAAGGATCTAGCCGTAGCTTCGGCTGATCCTTCGGCTAGCTTCGGCCCCAGGACCCCTTCAGTTCAGTAGAACAGAAGGGGGCTGTATGGGCTATTCACAATAGCCCATACAGCTCCCGAACGTGGCCGAGCGGCTCAGTCGAACGCATATGCATCTGCTCGGCTGAGCCGTGCTAAAAGCCGAAGCTGGCTGAGCAGCCGACCGACAGCCTACTTCTGACAGCTGGGCGGAGCCATCGCTCCGTGTCAGAATAAAGAAAAAAAAGAATCAGCAGTGTTTCTCTCCTGGGCGGCCGGGAGCGGGAGGCTCCCAGAGCGCCCAGGAGAGTTTTTTTTTTCCTTTTTTTTTTGGACGGCAGCAGAGCCGCCGGACAATAGGAAACTATTGGGTGGAGTTAGCTGTTACTGCTAGCTCCGCACAATCGTTTTCTATTTACTTTTTTAACTTTTTAAACTATCTTTCTGTTCTGCTCGGTCCCTCTGAGGGACTGAGCAGAACAGCCGAGCCGAATGCCGCTCAGCGGCATTCGGCTATTCACTCACTGCTGTTCGGCATCTATTAGAATAGGCTGAACAGCAGTGAGTAGCCTGCCGGATGTTCGGCTCAGCCGATCCAGATGTTGGATCAGCTGAGTCGAACTCCTTCTGCTCCTTCACTCAGTGAATAGACCCCTTAGTTTCAACTGTGAAGGTTTGTCAGTTTAAATGGTAGTAAGAAAGCCATTGCTAAGATGGCAAAATAAGAAAAAGAGGCTTGCCTGGGCCATGAACCACTGCCAGTGGACTTCTGAAGACTGGAAGGTCTTATGGACCAATTAATCAAAATTTGAGATCTTTGGATCATCATGCAGGGTTTTTGTACACCGTCAAGTAGACAAAACGATGGTTCCTTGCTGTGTGACACCAACTGTCAAAAATGGAGGAGGAAGTGTGATGGTCTGGGGCTCTTTGTCCTGGATCCAGAGTCGGCGACTTGCACAGAGTGAGTGGCACGCTGAACCAAAACTACTACCACAGCATTTTACAATGCCATGCAATACCCTCTGATGTACGTCTAGTTGGTCTGCCAAAAAAGAATAAGACGGTAGGCTTCAAATAATGGAATGGCCAGACCTAAACCCCTTCAATCTGGTTTGAGATGAACTGGACAGAAGGGTGAAAGCAAAAGCATTTGTAGGAACATCTGCAATAGTGTTGGGAAGAACTTCTAAAAATATTTGATTGCCGTTGTAAAAAGGATGCCACAAGTGTGTTCGGCTGTTATATCTGTAAAAAGTGTCTACTTTGATAAATCAAAAATTTAGATTACAATTAAAGAAAATGGAAAATTATTTCATGAATTGTTTATTTTTCAGAGTACAGTGAGACATTAAACTGCATACTTTGCAATAAAAACTGGAGAAATGGGGGTGTTCTAAAACTTTTGACCAGTAGTGTGTGTACAGTATATATCTCATACCTTCCAACTGTCACTCATTTGGAGCCCAATCTAGTTGTCCCTCTTTCCTCCTGTGTTGTCCCTCTTTTAAAAAAAATTCTGTCACAGGGTGACATTGCTGTTCATTTTGCAGTGAAATTGCACAGCATTATTGTCTGTCTGTTCACACGGTAGTCTTAGATGGATGGACACATTAATTCCCAAATCTAGCTAACACCAGTTTTTTTTTGGGAAAAAATGTTTTCGCCATAAGAATAAAAGCTGACCATTATAAGCATCTAAGGTCCTAAGAGCTTGGCCTGTTATAGTAATCTGATGTGGATCTAGTGACAGAATCAGGTTTAAAATGAGTGCAGAGAGGGGTTAAATCCTTTATCAAGTTTTTTTCGCTTTTTGTGTGATCATTGTCACTGAGACAGAAGATTAGGACAAATCCAAAATGTTTTTGTTACCAAAGCAAGAGGTGAGGGAAAATCCTTGAATGTTCTTGTGACAGTTCTCTAATTTGGGAATTCCATTCACTTTGGAGAGATTTAATTTCATTTCCTGTAGTTTCATATTTCATCAATATCAGTGAAAGCATAGGAGCTGAGTTACTAAAGAGGGAAGCTGTTCCTTTAGGTAAGTGAATGTTCACTTTCATGGTGTATCTTCATTTTGCAAGTGTATAATAGTAAATATAATGAACCTGCTTTTACTTGTGCAATGGAAATAGTTTTTTGTTAGTACATAATTGTATTAGGGAAGCTAACACAACTTTCATTGATTTACTAAGTTCTTAAGGGATCATGCACATGGGCACACATACGCTTGCATTTGCAGCACCCAGGAGCTCCAGCTGCTGTGTTTTTCTGTTCATAGGCCTGCCTGTACATGGAAATGCTGTATGCATGGGCACAAGCATGTGTAAATTCCGTTACCAGCATTTACATGCGTACACCTGCATTGAGAGCTTTCTGTCTATACAAGCCTATGGAGAGAAAAATGCAGCAGCTGGAACTCCGGGGTGCCATAAATAAAGGACTATTTTAAGCTGAATACCTATATGCCGGCACTTTCACCTTTGTGCATGATCCCTTATTGTGGTGGCTGCATTAAGTTTCCTTTTTGATGCTTTTCACTTTATTTTCACCTGGTGACCCTACCAGTAACACATGTCCTGTCATATCCTGACAGCACTCACCAAACTGTATCTATGGAGGAGCAGTATTGTCATCCTGGGATAATAGCTCAGGAAGCAGATAACATCATTTGAGATCTCAGTGCAGCTTGCAGAAAATTCACTTAGCTTAAAAAAAGAAAACAAAAAATAGATTCCTAACATTACAGTATAAAAATGCAGGCTATATAATATCTTGCAGTTTATTTCTATACGCTAGATGCAATGCTTGCAAGTAAAATGAAATAATCAATATCTATACATTAATATCTGTTACTCATATCTATCTGTGACAAAATATGTATTTGATGTGTATAATGAAGTACCATGAATGAAATAACATGAGCTTAGATGCCAGTGCATTGTGGTCGGAAACTCATTACAGTAAAAGGGTTTGTGGTGTCACCCTTAGGAAGGGCCTGACTAGCTTGATTAATAGCTCTCATGCTAGCATCCAAACCTGCACTCCCTGCTAATGGCATCACCAAATGTTAACTTAGAATGCAGACCTCTCTCACATAAATCAAAAATGCCACATGGAGAAATCGAATTTGTACTATCCTTTAATACATTCCTGTGGATGTGTATGAAACATAAAAAAGGCAAGATATAGTTTCAGTGAGCTTGAAATATTGTTTTCCAAATATTATACACCTAGAACATGTAAATTGCACACATCTATTCACGATTAATGGAGGTCATGACTGATGAATGCATATATGAATTCATATATGTTAATGGCACAAATCTTAGTTTATTTTTAACAGGAAATGTAACATAAAAGAGGAACATGTACACTAGAGATGAGAATAGGTATCCGTAGAAATTAGATTCAGACCCATCATTCACGAATTGAGAACCAAAAGTTTCCTTGTATGCGAACATGCCTAACAGCTCAAAAATGTTTATTTTTTAAACTATCTTTGGGATCTGGGTCCAAGGTAGGTAGAGGAGGTGCCCAATATGGGTTCTTTAAATCGGAGGCCACAGAAAGGTGGCCAAGGAACAGAGTATTTGCCCTCTATATAGTAGTACCTGAAGAAGCTGTATGGTGGGTGAAAAAGGTTATACTATTTGGACTATACTCCTTCCTTCTTTCCAGGTATCCCACTGCACATGATGGGAGGCAGGGGACAGACATTTAGTCGGGAGCTGTGACTCTTGACTTCAGACAGGAAAACTACTGGGACCAGAATCCAGCCTGGAGAACATCGGGGTTAATTGTAGGAAGGAATTTGGTTTTCAGCTATACAGACTAATTTATTTCTTTGTTGTCTGTGCACCATTCCTGCATGTCCAGTAAAGCAAGTATAAAGCAAGTTTAAGGCAGCACAATTGCAGCCAGCCAGTATTTGTGATTTCTTGCATTGACTTACTGCACTGTATAAAGGTGGACCTATCAGTAAGTTTTCACATCTGCAATCAACTACTGGAATTACACCATATATAACATTATGATTTTGTTTTTAATTTTTATTAAAGCTGTGTCTTTTATCATTAGAAAGCAGTTATTGAACTTTTGGCTAGGCAGAAAAGAAGAATCAGGAAGAATTGTATCATTCTACTGTAGACTAAAAAAAATTCCCATTGTCCCACAGTCATCACTCTGACTATAACTTTGTAACAAGTTGCAAGGTTATAGTAGGAGGCTGATCTGCGCTAGACTTCATTTAAGAAACTCTGATGCTGAAATATAAAATAAAGAAAGCACCTGTAAAAAAAGACACTCTTTCCTTATTGTCCTGAAGCACGCTTGTAGAATCTTTGCTCCACTGCAGAGCAAAGCCACTCAAAAAATCATCACAGAAGTGTGTTGGATACCTGCATCTCCTGATGTGTTCTGTGGTTCCTTTGAATTATGTACAAAGATAAAGGACCTGGTACTATAGATGATTTGGAAGTGATAAGGGTACAAAACCGATCTTGTAACATTGAAAAAATCTGCAACAGATAATGTTTCTTTTCATTAGTGAGTAAAACCATTAGCGCGTATCTTTAAAAACAGAAGAAAAAAACGGCAAAATGTCACTTGCTCACCACATATACGTACATTGTTTTTGTTAGCGGCAAGGAATTTACCAACACAGTTTAGTTATAAATTCTTGTTCTTGCATTGTAATGCAAATTATTAATGATTAAACATGCACTGGCTTCTGACTGTTTGTATGAAGGGAGATGCTTGTGTTCATTCTGGACTAGGAGTGATTCACCATTGACTGAAAAATGTGTTTTGTGACTTTTTTGTAACCTGCTTCCTCTTAAGACTCACTTTTTTCTCTAAGCTGCTAACGTGAACCTTAGTCAGTGCTTGACACCATTCTATTGCAAGTTTAGCTTTCTTTTTTACTTCTTGGTACAGTTTTCTTAGCTTAACACATCAATAATATCCTTATGACCTTAAAGTGAGTTGAAAATTGCTTTTTCTCTTCATCCTATGTTTACACTAAATCTCCCTTGACTTTTATTAGATCCCTAAACCAACTTTTCAACTCGGAGAAATCTGTTTTAACACAGTTCAGCCCTTAGGAAAAAGAGTTTGTCCTTGAAATCTCTTCTTAATTATATTGCAAAGGCCCAATAAAATAGATTTATCCATTTAACTGAAAAATATAAATTATAGCTCTCGTTTTTTTACAAAATGTAACAGTTTTTATGGTGCTCAGCAAGTGCCATGTTTTGTAAGGCAGGCAGATATTTAAAAAAAGAAATTGAAGCTATTTTTTTTAAAGGAAGGCTGATTGCAAAAAAAGCAAGTCATGTAATTCTTAAAATTAGTTAGAAGTAAGAATATAAGTTTGATAACCATCTCAGTTATGAGATCATCTCATAACTCCTCTGAAATACTATGGACACGTTCATGGTGTCCACAGCAATGGACAAGTCAATTTTCCAGAGAAATTGTAGCAAAGCAGAGAATTGTGTTTCAATTTTGTAATATATATTCATACATCCAGTCCCATAACCCCATAATTTGGTTCCTATACCCCTAGGTTGTGTGGATACCCCTGGTTAGGAATCCCTAAGTTCCTAACCAGCTTGCTAGGAATATTTCTTGTAGTTTGCAATACACCGGCATTGGTTCCTATACATAATTAGGATATATCGTCATATAAAATATTTTCCTACTCGGAGTGCATTTACATAGGAAATAATCCAAGGAAGGGTTTTTTTCAAATTCCCATAATCAGCTAAAACAAATATTGGTTGAACATGAGAAACGAAAATTGTAGTAAATGTCTTGGGAATAAGACTGTTGTGAATAAAGTAAGTGAGGCAGGAAAGTGACGCCTGGCTGCACATTTTGATTTCTCTGTGCTAAATGACCAGGAATAAAATGTGTTATAGAGGTTGTCCAAAAATAAAATATTTTGCTACTAGGAGTGCACTTATATAGGAAAAATTATGAGGAAGGGGTTTTCTTTTCAAATTAAATGTAAAATATTCTCCTACCAGGAATGCACTACTTAAATCCCTAGTAGGTATTTTTGTAACATATCTTTTACTTACATATCCTTGAGACACCCGTGTTCTATAGACATACTGTTCTTTTATTGTTCCTAGAACTGTAATAAAAAGACAGTGGGGCTTATTTATATTATTATTCAAATGTAGGCTTGTATAATACCATTATGTGAGGGCTTTGTATTTTAATTGGCTTCAATATATGGCCACTAGGATTCACATTATTTGACAAGAATACCTAAGAAATAGCCATTACAGAATATTGCACATTAAGCAAAGAACAGAACTTCGAATAAGGCTACTGCAGCAATGAAGCAATTCAAAAAGAAACTTCAAAATCTATATCTTTTAATAATTTTTTAATAGCCATTTTTATGCTGGCAGTTAATTGTCTATGATTGATCTGATGCTAATCAGACCTGCAAACCAGGACAAATTTGTTCTGTGTGGATCATTATTTTGTGTTATATTGGGTATTAAATTATGAACCATAATATTGCCAAGAATGACATTTACAGCTGCAATTTTGAAATATGCTATCACTTTTGTTCTTTTTAATGAGCTTTACTGAGTACTTTTTATATGTTACATTCCAGTATTATTCCAAATCATCGTAATAAAATGTGTTTTTTCTAGCGTTTCTGACCTTAGCATATATATATCAGTAACACTTCTTTGTTTTTAATAAGCTTATAAGAACAGTTTTTTTTAAATATATATTTTCAGATGTTTTCCTAACTACTGTGAGCATGGAGGAAAATGTTCACAAACATGGAATGATTTTTACTGCAACTGCTCAGACACTGGATACATGGGAGGGACCTGCCATAATTGTGAGTATAGGTGTTTTAAAAGATTGGACCTATGGTACAAATTTAATATGCAGTTTCTTAAAATATGGATTTTGTAGGACATTCAGTGCTGTTTCAAACAGGAAGAAGCAGTGCAAAAGCTTGACCTTGCCTCCTGGCACCAAACTGTTTAGACAGTCTGGATCTGTGCTGTTACTTACTGTTGTCCGAGTGTCCAGAGGGTTGCAGCTGACCCATGGGAAGTTACAACTGCACGAAGTGAAGGGCTAGGATTAGCAAGGGAGTACATCAAGAGGGGGCAACAGATCTCCACTGCAGACATGATGAATATGAGTTGAAGTGTTCAATACACATCAGAACAGCCATGCCCACTTATTATTACCTTCAGGTGCTGGTTTGCTTATTGTTGCACATCATTAATGACCATATATATTACTCATTGTTGGGGTATTTTTTTTTCATCACAGCAGGCAAAATCATAATTTACTGATCAGGAGAATGCGGGATGTGATAAAAACCACATAAAAATAAATGTGATAAATAATGCTTCAAAATGGCAAAACACTGGGTGCATGCTCCTGCTGTCTCTTTAAATGTTTAAATGTGCTCTATAAAAATAATGGAAGGAAAAGGCCCCAAATATTTTTTGTGCTTTTTCTTTTACATCTTTAGATTTTGCTAAAATTTCTTTAAAGTGAAATTGTCCAATTTTACTCATGCCTATTTTCTATTGAAATCAACACCATTATATACTGAAAGGAATCAATATTTCAGCCATTTGATGGCTTGGTTAAAAGGTAATGAAGTTGCTGCAGCAGTTTTAGTTGTTTATGATGTATTGGCATTGCAGAGCTCTGGCTTTGTTACTAAAATTCATAAACTGCAGATATTTCTGCCTGTCAACATTTATATTGGTTTGTAATCTATGTGTCCACACACTTCTCTTTGTTGCCGTCTCAATGCTTTTGACAATGTGTAAACAAAATTATGACACTTGATGATGAGAGTGTTCTGTGTCTTGACTAGTAATGAGCCAAATGTACCTGGGTTCAGCTCTTTTACTAATGCTTAAACATTAAACTCCTTGCAATAACGGGCTTGGGGGATGCTTTAAACCGGTAACTGTAAATTGGTGTACCTGCAGATTTTATAGGATACCATAGTAAAAAAAAACCAACAAAAACAATGTAGTGAACCCTCAAAATCAATACTAGACCCTTATCTTTGATTAGGATCTAATATGGATATTAAGGGTCGGCTCTGTACAAAATATAAAATAGAGGGGTTGCCCCTAAAAATCCATAGCAGACCCTAATTCTAGCATGCAACCTTTCAGGCCAAAAAAGTGGGGGATAGTAAGCATATGGTTTCCCCTCTCCTCAACCTTATCTGACCACATACCCCTGGTGATGTCCCTTATCCCAATGTTGATTAGGGCCTTTTCCCCATATTGGGTCACCAAGAAGATGTAGGGGTTTGCGGTTAGGTGTTAGGAGTTTACATTCAGCTGCTGGCCCGGAATCTCCCAACCAGCAGATGCAGGGTGTTGGGCAAAGATGCACCACAGGTTGCATCTGGGAAATGGAGGCAGCTGGCTTTCTAGCAACCAGGAGCCTTAAGCTGGAAGCTGTCACATTTGGCAGCATTAGTAATACCAAACAGGCATAGCCTGGACCGAATCCTACTTTGTTCCAAACCTAAACAATATCCCTAGCGAGATTTAAACATTTTCCAAAAAGCAAAGGCAGCATGGTGTTAAAATATACCAGATATGTTTTATAACCTTTGTAAATGGTTAGAATCTTACAGTAGGTCCATGTTGATGGTTAGAGGAGGGATTCCAGAAAGTAGCGATGAAATGGGTATTTTGTTAAACAAAATGGGGAGATTTATCAAATCTGGAGCAGTTGCCCATGGCAACCAATCAGCATCTCTCTTTAGTTTGCTCAGCTAAGATTTGAAAATGAGACAGAGAATCTAATTGGTTGCAGTGCAAATCTGCTCCAGTTTTTGTCTGCTCCAGTTTTGATAAATTCCCAACAATGTTCTCAGGTATAGCCCTATTGCTTATTTTTTAGTTTATCTAATTGCACTGCAAACACTAAGGGGTCTATTCACTAAGCTGCCGAAGGATCTAGCCGTACCTTCGGCTGATCCTTCGGCTAGCTTCGGCCCCAGTAGAACCGAAGGGCTGCTGTACGGGCTATTCACTATAGCCCGTACAGTTCCCGAGGTTGGCCGAGCGGCTCAGTCGAGCCGAAGGCATATGCCTCGGCTCGACTGAGCTGAGGTGAAAGCCAAAACGGGGCGCACGGCCGGCCATTGGGCGGAGCCAGCCATCATCTCACGGCTGGCTCTGGCCACTTGCAGAGAGATGCAGAGAGAACCTGGCGGGGCCACTATGATATCACAACTGCCTCTCCATGTTCTCAGTGTGTAATGACAGATGGCATCCCTGGTTACCTGATAACCAGGGACGCTGATCTGTCATTACTCTCCCGGACGCTCTGGGAGTCTAATACGGCTCCCGGCCGCCCAGGAGAGAAACACTTTCTCCCGGAAAGGTTTACTCTGCTCGATCGATCTGTTTTTTTTTCTGACATGGGTCCACTGGCCGCCCTCAGTCAGAAAAAAAAGCCAGCATAAGAATGCATAGCTAGATTCCTATTGGCTATTTAACTTTGCAATAGCCAATAGCAAACTAGCTATTGCATCCGCCCACTGCTGCAGTCAATCAGCAGAGGGGGACATGCAGTATTTATTCTGTCGGCAGCAGAACCGCCAATAGAAAACAGTTGGGCGGAACTTACTGTCACTGCTAGCTCCACCCAATCGTTTTTTATTTTTAATCTATTTAATTTTTTCTACTTTTTGAATTGTTTTTCTATTCTGCTCGGTACCACAGAGGTACCGGGCAGAATAGCTGAGCCGAATGCTGTTCGGCATCTATGAGAATAGGCCGAACAGCAGTGAATGGGCGGCCGGGAGCCGTATTAGACTCCCAGAACGTCCGGCAGAGTAATGACAGATCAGTGTCCCTGGTTACCATGTAACCAGGGACGCCATCTGTCATTATACACTGAGAACCCAGGGAGGCAGCTGTGATATCATAGCGGCCCCGCCGGGTTTTCAGTGTGTAATGACAGATGGCATCCCTGGTTACCTGCTAACCAGGGATGCTGATCTCTCTGCAAGTGGCCGGAGCCAGCCGTGAGATGACAGCTGGCTCCGCCCAATGGCCGGCCGTTTGGCCAGTTTTGGCTTTCACCTCGGCTCAGTCGAGCCGAGGCATATGCCTTCGGCTCCACTGAGCCGCTCGGCCAACCTCGGGAACTGTACGGGCTATAGTGAATAGGAATGCAATGTGGGAAAGAGGCCCTTGTCCCTCAACTTTGGGCCACGGTGCTGCTTAATTGGGAGGCTTGCCACCCCCCTTGCAGGGTACTCCCCAATGTTAAGAGATATGTGACCTGGTGTGGTTAAGATGAAGAGTGTACACTTTCTGCCCTCTCTCTCTTGGCCACCAAGGATGCATGCTCGGATAAAGACCTGGTTGAAATTTTAAGGGAAACTCCATACAATTTTTTTCTTTTTCTTTAAATATGCATATGAAATATGTAAACAAAAACAAAGGTCTTTTTTAACCCCTTCGTGACTGACGGCGTACAATGTATGTCGCCAGCATCGGGCCTGTTTAAACTTGTAAACTCTTGTAAACTCTGTTTAAACTTGTAAAGCCGACTGTCGGCTTTACAACAGAAGCGATTCTGGCGACTTACCTGTCGCCAGATCGCTTCTGTGTCCCGTAGAAGGGGCCGCCCCCCGCCGGACGCCGCTGCCGTGCTTCCCGCCTCCATTGCCCCTCCTACGGGCCCGGGAACGGCTTCCTTGGTGTCCGCGGGGAGCTAATAAAAAAAATTTAATAGTCCCCCGCCCCGTGAGCATACGCGTCGCCACGTAAACACGCGTCGGGTGAGCCTACTTATGAAAACACGAACGCGCTACACATGTTGGGTATCGCCGCGCACGCCGGAGTGAGAGCAATAATTCTAGGGCCAGTATTTTGTGGTATCTCTAAATTAATGACCTGTGGCGGCTTTTAAAGCGTCTTCTATGGACTTTTTGGGGTACTGCAGTTTTTCGCCGTTTCACGGACGCACGCAATTTGTAACCTGGGCATGTTGGGTATCGTTTTACTCGTTGTAACCTCATCTTTTATATTTCATTAAACAAATGGGTATTTTGTTGTGTTTTGGGGCATTTAATTAAATTGTTCACTAAATGTTGGGGTTTAATAAGGAGTTGCGCTAATATTGCGCAACATAAAAATTTGCAACTACCACTATTTTATTCTATAGGGTCTTGGCATTCAGAAAATATATAATGTTTGGGGGTTTTAAGTAATTTTCAGGCCTAAAATGTGGAATATAACATGGGTGCAAAAAATGAAAAAAGGCCTCAGTCAGGAAGGGGTTAAAGGGACAGTACTCATTAAAGAAAACACACTTTTGGTTCCCCTAAAATCTCAACCAGGTAATTCCTCCCCAACTCTTGCAAAGCACATTGTCCCATTCTTGAGTGTCAAGTTCCTCTTCCCCACAATTACTATCCCCAAATAGGGATGTGGGGTTTGTGAGGGGGTTTTTAGGAATAATAAAGGGGCAGAACCAATCCTGTACATATTGTGGCAACTTTGTTCTTATTATTTTCACATTTGGGCATTTGTGACTATGTTCAGTCATGGAATGGTAGTTGGAAGGAATGCTGGTAAAGTTTAGAGGAGTTAAATGTCTCTTTATAGTTCAAGACACATAAAAACATCTTTCTTTTCTCTGGCTTGGTGGTCTGTTTTGTTGAAAAAAAGTTCTGCTTATATCTTTATGTTTCCATTAATAACACTATTTAGTACTGCTTTTTTCTAATCAAGGGCACAGCATGTAGAAAAGCTTGTACAAAAGAGCATCATCATCCAGGTGCTTATAGCAAAGCATTATACTTGCTACAGCCCTGCTTGCACTTGTTACATACTTGCGCCAGAATTATCCCAGTGACAGTTAAAGCATATCAAAAACAATATCCACCATTTTCTACCATATTCTTATTTTCTAAGGTAACTTTATGTAACAAAATTCTGAAAGTAGGTGCAGGTAGATACAGAAAACTCTTCACTGTCTTTGTACAAGCCTCCAGTAGTCCTGCGCTTGAGTATTCACATTAAAAGAGGAAATGGCAGTTTGGAATGGGATTTTACGGGTGAACCACGAGGTGGCTATGGTGTGCTTAGCGGCCGTGAGGACATGGAGAACCAGTTTGAATTTTAGATGGGAAACATTCACGGGTTTAACGTTAAGTAGTGCAGTTTGAGGGGTTGGTGAGACATGGACTCCCGTAAGGGTGGAGAGCATTTTGAACACTTTAGACCAGAATGTGTGGGTGATACGACATGACCACCACATATGGACATATGTTCCGCTGTCAGGGCAACCACGAAAGCATGAGCCTGTACAGTTCGGCACAAAGTGTTGGGCCTGGTAAGGGGTGATGTACCAACGAAGTAGTACTTTGTAGTTTGTTTCCAAAACTCTGGCGCACTTTGAGCTAGAGTTAGTGGAGGTCCATATTTGGGACCAGGTGTCTTCTGTGAGGTCAAGATTCAGGTCAAAAATAGAATCCACTGGATCTTCTCTAACGAGAAACTGTCAGCACGTTTAATGGACCGCACCAGTACATTTGAGGCAATCTGGGAGCCCTGGATATGTCATTTCCTCCCACCCTCCTTTAACCCTTTCGCTGCCAAGGACGTACGTCGTACGGAGCTACAAAAGTGCTTCCAGCTGGCCAGCTCAGTACGTCGTACGGACCTGGCATTTACAGTTCTACTATAAGCTGATGGTCGCTTTAGCGACCATCAGCTTATAGTAGAACTGTTCAGCAGACTGTCCCCTTTAAATTAATAGCTGTCATCAGCGGCTC
>NW_017307304.1:213099-222592 GCF_000935625.1 Nanorana parkeri
CCTCCTCCTCTCACCACACCTCCCTGTCCCCCCATTATGTTCTTGTGATTGCAAAAATCCTCGCTGCCTAGTTCCAGGAAGACCGAATCCACTCAAGTCTCGGACGCAGCTTGAGCACAAATTAATATACCTTGCAATAGATTATATTCATTTTTATTTCATAAGTGCAAAACCACAGATTGTAAAGCTTTTAAATGCTGACGCCCAAATGTTTGGGTGTACGCAATGTTTGTAACTCAACCTTTATATGTGGAAAAAAAATAAAAAATCTTTTGAAACTAAAAAAGACGAAATGGCAGTACTATAAACCAAACAGGCTTTACAGCATTGCTCAGTGCTGTGAATCTAACAAATAGAGGTTACTGTTGGATGAGAGTTCACAGAAATGGAATTAGTGTTCTGATGTTCCTTTGCTAGTCTTTCACCCTCTTGAACTAGGTGTATTGCTTTGACTGTTGTGTAGCATGTAAATAAATGGTCAGGGTTTTGTATAGTGCCTGGCAGGGATATCTGGATTAGAAAACTGGCTCAGCATAATACCTGTAGTCTGCCTACACCAACACTAAGCTTTAGTAAAGCAGAGCTTGCAAAGTTTAACAATAGCTGAATGCATAACTTGTGTTACCACATTTAAAGGTCTGTTCATTAATGTTTTCATTGATTTTAATGTAGAAATCCATTTAATCCTACAACCTAATTCCACTTGCAATCTTTCAGCTAAAAATAAAAGTAGGTTAAATGTAAATTTACCTTTGAGCTTCAAACACAAATAGTTGCTGCATCATCAGACTATATATATTTGGAACACTGCATAATTTCCAGCTTAACTTGGTTTCTATACTTTTAAATGACTTATATGCCTATTTATACTTGTCTGTGATGCCATTATACAGTGGGTCGACTTTAATTTTCAAAAAAAGAAATGGTCCTAAGATCTATCAGTTCTTTATCATGGGAATTATGGCAGGTAACCAGTGTAGGATAGTCACATGTATGTTGTTTGTATTATTCCAAGGGAGGAAATTCAAATTCATGGGCTGTAATATTCTATAGCAAAAAAATTCATAAGGGACACTGCTATGAAACTATAATTAAAAATGTCTGTGTCTGGTATAACATAGTAACATTAACCTGACATTAACGTTAATTATAATGAAGCATACTTTTTTAATAGTATTTTGTTTTAAATAACAACCACTGATTGCTTCAGTCTCACAATGCAACAGTCTACTGAGGAAAAATATTGTATGGCCTTTGTGTTTTACTTGTATTCATTTATTTAAATACAAGACCCTCTTTTGATTGTTGCTAACTTCAAATTTACTCTTAACTGTTTGTTCATTGCATCCATATTGTGCTCTCTCTTTCTTGCTCCCTCCCCTCAGATGATTACCCAGGACCAGTTTTGCTAGACATTTAGTATCACTCATCTAGTTCTTCGTGGTAGCATGTTATATTTTTTCTAGTTATTACTAACACAGGTTGCAATCACTGAGGAGATTGATGATCTTTATTTTGTGGATAGATGACAATAAAGTCCAAAGTCTGCTCTGTGTCCACTGTGAAGTCCGCTATAGCACAAGGAAAGGTATAATGGTTTTTGGTCATTTTTTTTACATGATTTAGAAATGTATGAAATGTTGTTTTGGATAATTTTTAACTTTTAACTTTTTTGTATAACATCTTTATGTTAAACATCACCATTCAGTGTCTATGGCACTCAGTATCTTGCTAGTCAGCCCCCCTGGCTCTCAAAACACCTGAACAATACATGCATCCAATCAGATTATCCTCTTTCGGATTGGATGTGGCCCTTGTCATCAAGGGTGATCCAGTGCGTTGGGGGGGGGGAGGGAGGTTTCACTGCCCCCTCCAGCCCAACAAGAGGAAAGGCCCCTATGTTGAGGACATGTGGCTTGGTATAATTTAGATCCATGCCATTTTCTTTTTTTTTGCTTTTCCCCTTTAAATCCACCCCAGGACCTAAACAAGTGTAAGGGTCTTAGATGGATTTTAAGGGGACCCCATGCATTTTCCCCCTTAAATCCATACCAGGCTGTCATCGGGGATAAGGGTTTGTTATGGATTGGGGGGGGGGGCACACTGTGGCAATCAAGTTATCAAGCCAGGAAAGGAAATATCAATTTTTTTTCTTTCTGAATGTTATATAATTGTTTTCATTTGATCATTATCTGTTAAAAAACAGTAAAAAAAATTAGCAAACAAATACGACCCATTTGCACCAGTGGCTGCATTTTACCTCCCTCTACCTGCAGTGCTGATGTCCTGAAAACAGTGCATCACGCTGTAACCCGTTTTTGCGAGGTAGAACTTTATTGAAATGTATCTAAGCGACATTTTATGCAGTTCTATCAGCTTCAGTGTGGTGCGATGTGGTGGATTGCTTGCACCAAGCTTCGGTGCAAAAAAGTACTGCTCACAGTATTTCTTTTTAAGGACATACCACCGCAACATGATGGTGTTAACTGAACTCATTGTAAACAAGATTTTTTTGTCAACAGAGCCTGTGTAAAAGGGCACTTACAGTTCAGCCAATATATCAGCCAATTAATTAAGGACTATATTCAATAATGTTTTTTAAGGATATTATATATGAAATGGTAATACTATGGGGTCTATTCACAATGCTGCCGAGGGCAGCTGAGTGAATGACCGATCAGAAGTGAAGTGAGCCGAACACTGTTCGGCTATTCACTTCAGGCTGGTACGGCTGATTTCAGCCGATATACGGCTGAAATCAGCCGTACATCGGCTTGCTTCGTGTGGATTCGGATCAGCCGAACATGCTCAGCATGTTCGGCTGATCCGAATCCACACGAAGCAAGCCGATGTACGGCTGATTTCAGCCGATATACGGCTGAAATCAGCCGTACATCGGCTTGCTTCGTGTGGATTCGGATCAGCCGAACATGCTCAGCATGTTCGGCTGATCCGAATCCACACGAAGCAAGCCGATGTACGGCTGATTTCAGCCGATATACGGCTGAAATCAGCCGTACATCGGCTTGCTTCGTGTGGATTCGGATCAGCCGAACATGCTCAGCATGTTCGGCTGATCCGAATCCACACGAAGCAAGCCGATGTACGGCTGATTTCAGCCGATATACGGCTGAAATCAGCCGTACATCGGCTTGCTTCGTGTGGATTCGGATCAGCCGAACATGCTCAGCATGTTCGGCTGATCCGAATCCACACGAAGCAAGCCGATGTACGGCTGATTTCAGCCGATATACGGCTGAAATCAGCCGTACATCGGCTTGCTTCGTGTGGATTCGGATCAGCCGAACATGCTCAGCATGTTCGGCTGATCCGAATCCACACGAAGCAAGCCGATGTACGGCTGATTTCAGCCGATATACGGCTGAAATCAGCCGTACATCGGCTTGCTTCGTGTGGATTCGGATCAGCCGAACATGCTCAGCATGTTCGGCTGATCCGAATCCACACGAAGCAAGCCGATGTACGGCTGATTTCAGCCGATATACGGCTGAAATCAGCCGTACATCGGCTTGCTTCGTGTGGATTCGGATCAGCCGAACATGCTCAGCATGTTCGGCTGATCCGAATCCACACGAAGCAAGCCGATGTACGGCTGATTTCAGCCGATATACGGCTGAAATCAGCCGTACATCGGCTTGCTTCGTGTGGATTCGGATCAGCCGAACATGCTCAGCATGTTCGGCTGATCCGAATCCACACGAAGCAAGCCGATGTACGGCTGATTTCAGCCGATATACGGCTGAAATCAGCCGTACATCGGCTTGCTTCGTGTGGATTCGGATCAGCCGAACATGCTCAGCATGTTCGGCTGATCCGAATCCACACGAAGCAAGCCGATGTACGGCTGATTTCAGCCGATATACGGCTGAAATCAGCCGTACCAGCCTGAAGTGAATAGCCGAACAGTGTTCGGCTCACTTCACTTCTGATCGGTCATTCACTCAGCTGCCCTCGGCAGCATTGTGAATAGACCCCTATATGTCATTAATTAAAGAGAAATACACTTTGTATATACGCAAACAATATATACTCTTTATTTAAAGAGATATACACATTTTATTCATGCAACTAGTGTACTCCCTGTATTTAAAAGATTTGTAAAATCACAGTGATCTTGTTGCTAAAGAAAAACTTGAAACCAATGCATACCAGTAAAAGAAGACAGGATATACTGTCTTTTCCTGCTGCCTGTGCTACTGTTGCTCCAATGCTAAGAAATCCTCTGCTGAGTCTTCTGATTCTTGGAAGGGAAACCAACAAGGAAGAACCAGTGAGAGCTAAGAGAGACCCAGGAGATCAGTACTCACAGAAGTGTTGGTTCCAATTTGCAGGCATGCATTGGTTTTGAAGGTTTTATATAGCAACATAGTTGCTTTAAAATTATATGTCCCATTCATAATTCAATCCACATAATTATCTTCAGTGAATCTAAATGTCATAAATTGAAGGGAAGAACCACAATATACCAGGTGAAATATATAAACAGACAAATGATTACCTGGTAAAATATGGGTCAAATACTGTAATGTACTACTTTAAAACCTATCCTAGAGTAAACCAAAAAAACACCCTTGCAGTTGGGTGGCTCCCCCTCTCCTCCCCTTCAGCAAGGGTTAGGTTTTTGTTTAATTCTAGTGTGACATTAAAAAGCTGTTTTACATACCTCATCTCCATTCCCACTGGTTCCCTCCAGGCTGCCAGACCGGTCCACGCTCCATTGGTCTAAGGACCAATGACGCTATCACGTCTAATGCAGATGCTATAGACCTACATTAGGTGTGAGGACACAAAGCAACATGCCCCCAGGCAGAATGGATGGGAGAGAGGTGAACCCTGCCCGCTGAGGGAGTGGAAATCAGGTAAGTAAAACAGCTTTTTCCTGTCCCCTAGGCATAAATGAGCAGTTAACCCTTGTAGTATGTGTGCGGGAGGGGTATCCCCACTTTTGTTTGCCAGGAGATAGCTTTTAAGCTATAGATTAGCTATGCCACTTTATTTTCTTTTTAAGCTTTGGGTGTTGTAGTTCATCAACAGTCTGAAGAAATTAGACATGCAGTTGCGAGCATGCTACTTCTGGTCTGCAATCTTCTTCCAGCACATTTGGCTTTGCTGGTATATTTACCATTTGCAGCACATATTTTTAGACAGCATAGAGCGAAGAGCCAGGGATGTGTGTTTATATTCCTCATGCAGTGCTGAGTGTTTACTAGTGTTCAGCTCTGCAGGACTTTGAGTCAGCTCACTCAGCAGGAAAACAACTTTGGAAAAAGCTCTTCAATATTTCATAGTGTTTTTCCTGCTGGCGGGAGAAACATTACCTGAAAGGTTCTATATTATTACTCTGTAGGTAGATTCAGTTTGATTGCTGGTATGTTGCTGTAATACTCAAGATATTCTTCAGACTTGTATTAATCAGATGTTACCATAGGCTGTATGAAAACATTCCATTTTAGAAAACAAATAGCTCAATTTTGTGACAAAAAAAACACCACACAGGAAATTTTCACTGAATTTTCAGTCACTCGCTTGTGGAGATATTTGAAAACAAAAGTATTTATTTAGTTATTTACCACAGGTATTTATATTGCACCATCAATTTATGCAGTTCTTCACATACTCTACATTCACATCAGTTCCTGCCCTCAAGGAGCTTACAATCTAAGGTTCCTCTCTAACATACTTAGACACACACATACTAGGGCCAATCTGGACATGAACCAATTAACCTACCAGGATGTCTTTTGAAGTGTACTTGAGTACCTGGAGGAAACCTATGACAACACATGTAGAATTGTGTGACAATTCCTTCATCACGTCATAGCAGTCAAATGTGGAGGTTTACACAAATGCAGCATGCCTTTCAGGGGCTCCAGCTATGGTAATGGGAATCTATAATCCATGTCTTTATGGACTTTGCTTTGTGCACTGGTGCGCAGTCATGTTGGAACAGGAAGGGGCCATCCCCAAACTGTTCCCACAAAGTTGGGA
This sequence comes from Nanorana parkeri, assembly GCF_000935625.1. Lineage (NCBI taxonomy): Eukaryota > Metazoa > Chordata > Amphibia > Anura > Dicroglossidae > Nanorana > Nanorana parkeri. The sequence continues at coordinate 219,109 of NW_017307304.1, forward strand.
GCATGAAATTGTCCAAAATGTCTTGGAATGCTGAGGCCTTAAGAGTTCCCTTCACTGGAACTAAGGGGCCAAGCCCAACCCAACCCCTAAGCACAACTCCTGAAAAACAACCCCACACCATAATCCCCCCTCCACCAAACTTTAGACAGAAAAGGATTGGTGGTGCACAGGTCCTGAGTGGGGTGCCAACCCCTGGTTAGATATAAAAAGAAATAGAGAGCAAAGTTGGGGGTTTTGGGCACCACTTGACAAGTACCAATGAGCATTCAGACAACTATGAAGTATAAAAATATATATATTTTTAATTTGATAAAGAAATGTAAAAATCATTAGTGTGATACACAGAAACAGTTCAAAAACAAAGCATGATTATATGAAAACCTCCTTGCAACCACTAAACTCCATATATGAGGTAAGGCATGATCAGTTGATAATTAAAGCATGATTCTAGGTTATATACAAACAATCAAGAACATTTAATCAAATCTCTAAGGTAACCAAAACCTCTGTTGGAGACGTGTATTAGTGGAAGGTAGTGCGGTACTTGCAGAGCTCAATGGGGGTGCTGTACTGGCATTAGTGTACTCAACGCGTTTCGCGCCGCGAGGCGCTTCATCAGGAAAGGAGGTCTAGAGATCATACAAAAACATAGTATAAATACTAGAACATCAATCTGAGTGAACATAACAACCCAAATTATTCCTACTAGGCTAAGGAAACATTTCTGGTCAAAGTGAACAGCCTTTTTTGCCTTTAGCAAATCACCTCTAGAAACAGCACTCTTCTCCATTGTGACTAGATTGTTTCATATTGTTGATTTAGGGAATGATGAGGATGTGAAAGCAGGGGTGTAAGAGAAGTGTAAAGTTGCATAAATAAAAGAAGCAAACATGTCATGTAAATAACTTTTTTCAGCATTAAAGAGACACTTTCACTGAATAAAAATTGTAAAGCATTTTGTAATACATTGTAATATTGACCAGAAATGCCACCACTGCATCCAGTCTTTACTTCCTTGCAGAGAAGTAAAGAGAAGTACTGGTAAAATCTTTTGGACCGGACAGTTCCAGGCATTTCAAAAACTGCCTTTGTTTACTTTTTTTGTTTGTTTGTGACAATATCTCTTTAAGCCTCCTTTTTTCTTGCATTCATTATTCCTGTCATTTCCTGTTTCTTTCCATTGTCATTTGTTTGTTGTTTTCTCTAACTGGATGCCTGTGTCTCAACTGATATACAGCATTGCATTGTCAACATAGTTTTGTCGTAGTGATGACATCTCAAGTGTATAGAAGTAACCAGCAATTGAATGTGAATGTGGAAAGGCAGTGATCAAGGGAGAATAGGACCTGGAACAAGAGAGCAGAATAGTGATAGATTACTTATATTAAGCAGACTCTCCATCTTCTTGCAACAAATGAATATGTCATTATTCAGTATCATTCTGTTATAACCCATAATAAAAGAAAAATGAAAACGGAGCAAAACAAGCTAGACTGAAAATTCACAAGATGCAGTTTGTGTAAATATTTTGCATTTTCTTGTTACTAAGAGCAATATTAAAATAACTTTTAATCCATCATATGTATGCTATGGAGTAAATCAGCTTTTTACAAAGTGCCATTACTAGAACACTAAATTGAAAAATGGCCATTGCCTTTGGATGTCAGTCATTTTAGTCTGGATTAAGCTACTACATTATGTCCTATGTTAGGTGGGTGGACTGATGACCACTGGCTGACTACTCTCCTATGTAGAATAATTGAGAGGAACCATAAAAAAGAATCACTGAACTGCTGACATTGGACCCAAAAAAGGCAGACAGAGGGTAAAGGACTATTCATCAATATTTCCTGTGGGCACCCTGCAGCTGATTACTTCCCTAGGGATGAGACAAACAGTTGGATTCAGTTTGCTGGAGGTGCGCTGAACTCCTCTGATTTTTGAATGTTAACCAGAACCCTATTGAAGTCTATTGTACCCAGGGGCATCCCCAGGCGATGTGTCACTTGAAGCAGCCGCCAGATGACACCCCGCTGGGAAGTCATCCTGCATGTGCGCAATGTCATAATAGACGCGCAACATCATCACGCACGTGCGTAATGGCGTGACATGCTTGCCTGCTGGTGGCCATCTTGGTGATGGATGCTGGCAAAGAGAGGAGGGGGTACGCCACCGGGTCCCCTTCTCTCTTGTGCAACTGTCGATCTCTCAGTTCATGAGGAGCAGCTCTTTTAATAATGCTTAAAGGGTAACAGTAAAGAGCTATTAGGAATTTGGAGACCCCCATTAAAATAAGGGGGCCCTCAGATATTGGGACCCCCTCTTCATGAATGAGTAAAGGGCTTGCATTCTCAAAAAAAAAAAGTTTGAACAGAAATAAGCACACTACATGTTTAAAAAATCCGTCCTCAGTCATGTTGTCCAGCGATGCAGATCCAATTACACATCAATTACATTAAATGACACATGTCAACCTATCAAAGAAAACAGCAACTGCCCTTGCCAGTCTGATCGTGACAGACTCCACATTACAGCTGCCAGTTGATTGTAAACACTGGGACTGGAAGCTGTCTGACATCATTACCAAACATGATAATGACCATATTTGGTCAATGATGTCAGGTATCTACCAGTCCCTTTGCTTACATTTTGCCAGGAGCTGTCTGATGCCACTGTTTAAATATGGCCGTTACCATACTCGGTCAATTACATCTCCTGGGATGCCTGCCAACTTGTTTACAAGCCAGCACGCAGCAAGATATTTGTTGCTAAGATGCTGGAAGATGCCGGCATCATAACTACCAATGGCACTGTGCAGCCTTAACATCAGAAAATATTAATGATTGACAGTAGTAATATTACCAATAAATAAATGATAAATAGTTCAGCCAATTTGTGAACTCTGAATGAGGAAATGCGGGTCAAACCCTACATTAGGCCAAACTCAAACCTCATCCCATCATCCCATTACTGACTTATCATGCCTTATTCTGCACTGGATCTCTTTGTGGAGGTGGCCATCTTGGTAGAGGAGAAGGCTTTGCTCCCTCATGTCAGAGCTGCCCCCCCCCCAATGTCTTCTGCTCTGATGACTGATGGGATATTTTTTTTAAAAGCAGCTGGAGAGGCTCAGACAGCAAAGATTCACAAAATAGATGGAGAAGCCCGTAGTCACCTTAGTCACCTATAAAATTGTAAATCTTCACTTTTTGAGTACAGTTAGTTTTTTGCCATTACAGAGGTTTCCTAGCGTATGCCCAATAATTTGGAATGGATTTGAAGGGTCATTAATGTAATTAATGACACAATTGTGTGCTTTAGAATGTTGTAAACAAAGTCAACTGGAGCAAGTTTTACAGCTGATATTTCTCAGAGTATACATGTATCTGTAACTGTACAATTAAATTAGACTTTAACTCTGTAACAATGCATGGTAAATCTTTCAGTATAACATGACGATCTGCTTTGGATTGCAACATGCAGC
>NW_017307304.1:223303-227621 GCF_000935625.1 Nanorana parkeri
ATATATATATATACTTGAAAGTTGTAATAATTAACTGACATGTGCACAGCATAATAATTAGTTTCGGGCGAAACAAATAAAAAGGGAAAAACCTTTTCATTTGTTTCATTTGATGAAAGAATTATTATGCTGTTTCGGATTTGGAGTCAACTAACCTCTGAATGCAAAAGCACAGTAAAAAAACAGAATGTGCAGCGGCCATATTGGCCGCTGCGGCGTTCTATGCATGCACACTGCCATCTTGGAGACGGGCAGCATGACATCACATGATGCAGGTGTCGGTTGACGTCATACACATGTATAGGTGTCGCCATCTTGGACGCAGCAAGATGGCGGTGCCCATACAAAATGGCCATATAATAACTTGTTATTCGGGATTCGGATGAACTGCCGAATCAACAGAATTTCGTGATTCAGCAAGTTCGTCTGAATCTGAATGCACATCTTTAATAATAACTTTACAACTTTTTTGTATTAAAAGTACCAATACTTTTGTTAAAATATTCTGCTGATTTTGTCTTTTTATGCATGAAACAGACCTTAGTGGAAACATCTTGCCAGTGGATTCCTGGAAACGGTGTATTTAAAGTCAGTCTCCAGGTTCACCTCCCTGGTCCTTCACCTTCAATGCCGCCCACCCTATGGGAATCCCCTCTTGGTGTATTGTTTGCTTTTTTCCTATTTACCTTTTTTTTCGAAGTCCTAAAGCTGGTTACATGATGGGCAGGGTCTTTTTCCTCTTCAGATCTGCCAACTCTGTTCAGGGATTCTGACAGCGGCCTTTAAAATCCAATGAAGGCAGCAGGAAATCCCTCAATCAATGCTTCTAAGCATTGATGGAGGAATCTGTTATATGTTCTTTATTCAGCCCATAGGTTGAACAAAGAAAATATTACAATATATGGCCAGCATGAGGTTATTGGGTCCTCATGGCTCTCACCATAATGTGCAATTGTGAACACCATATTTGCACATTATTGCAGACTTAGCTCTGAAAGAGTTCTCCTCCAGCGATGCGACACCTGTGCTCTCTCTCTCAGAGCTCCATTGCTGCAGCTGCCTTGTTATTCCAGATTCAAAGTTTTCAGCCGTGTGTAAAGGCCGGTCAGGGATGACATAAAATACTGTGCACGCACAAAGAAATTCCTTTGTCCTGCCACCCATAGTTTGCTAAGATTGTACACTGAACTCTGTGGATGTCAGTGTACAATGAGGAAATATTGCTAGCACACAGGGAAAAGATTTTTAGAGCAGAAGAGATGTACAGAGTCGATTCTACTATAAAAAAAAACATACCTGCTAGTAATTTTTAAATGATTTAATTAAGTATTTTGCGTTCAACCTGGAAGACTGAGGGCATATTGTGGCAGAGAAGATGTACTGCAGAGGACAGAAATGGAGAGGTGGTTAGCATTGCAGCCAGGGCAGCTTTGATGTTAAACACTGGCCGGGGCTCTTTTAAAAAAAAAAAAAAAAAAAACATTGCATGGAGTTTGGCTTTAATTTCTTTGTTTGATACACTGTTGTACCCCTGGATTGAGAGTAGTTCCAAAGCCATTTGCTATTCACATGAACTCATGTAAGACACCAGTGTGCAAGTATATATTGAGGTCTGTCAAAAAAAAAAATAATTATGATGGTATAAGTAGAAGAATAAGTGCACTTTTAGATTTTTAAAGTGCACTTATCCTTCTGCTCCCCTCCCCTGGCCTAAATGATTCCCCCCCCTCACCCTTTGCAGATCTATACTTACTAAGATCTGGGGGCTGCGCCATCACTGAAAGTCTCCCTCTCCTGGGCACTTCTATGTCATTGCTGGTGGACAGCCCCATAAAGGTTCATGGGCCTTTAATGTGCAAACAATAGAGGAACTGTGTCTGTCAGATTTTGGTAAGTATAATTATGTGGAGGTTGGGGGTATCATTTAAGTCGGGGTGGGAGACAGAAAGGATAAGTGCAGTTTGTTTTAAAGTACACTTACCCTTTAAGTCAATGCAAAGAGGAGGTGAAGGTATATAAGAAGTATATGAAGAAAGCTCCTGACAGCAGTTTTTCTGCAGGGGAACAATATTGACTGGACAAAGCTTTTAAACCTGTCTAATTGGTTGTATTGGTCAGCATAGGCTGTCTGCAGGTGCTATAAATAGGAGATGGCCACCCACCCAAATCTAAAACTTCCAGCTTTAGAGACAGACTCCCTATGTCTGTGACCAGCTTTACTATTATAAAAAAATGAGGCATAAAACAGTATTGTGGAAATATAAGAAGAAGAATAAAGACAAAGATAATAATATCATCCAAATTTCCCAACAGGTTCAGTTTTACTTATAGCACATTCACTCTGGTTCATGTGGTGAACTGTGGACTGGCTGGATGAATTTGACCACATGAAAAGAACATTTAAAAAAAAAGATGTTAGATCATGTCCGCATGAGCAGTAATCAGTTGCCTATTGCCAACATTATTGCTTTTTCTGTAGTCCTAAGCCATGTTCTTAATATAACTGTCTTCTCTAATAATTACACACTTGTTAAAATGTTTGCACATTTTTGTTTTATTGATTAGTGCAATCATGTGAATGGCCCAAGCATTTCATACATTTTTAGAGAAATTCCCTGTACAATATTTGCAAATAGCTTAATATTTCTTTTTCAGCTATTTATGAGCAATCTTGTGAAGCATATAAGCACAAAGGAAACTCCTCTGGATTCTTTTATGTTGATTCTGATGGAAGTGGCTCTCTGGAACCATTTGTGGTTTACTGCAACATGACAGGTAAGGTACATGCCACCTTCATCAGTCTTTTGTTGGTTATGTCTGAACTGTTTGCCATCTTCCAGTAGCTTGGATGTGGCCTTTGATGACTTGCAGTATTCTGTTTAGGTCCTGGGCCTATAACCTGTTGGTTATGTGTTTAGATGAAGCACTGAGATCTTGAAGAATGCTGTATTGTGATATAATGTCCTTCTAAGCAAGTAAAACTTAATTCAGCATTTCTCAAGATCTCCGTGCTTCATCTAAACACATAACCAACATCTTTCTCACCCCCTTTACATACATGTACTATGCATGACCTTCCATTAAGCAGGCAGCATGTGCATTATAGTGCTACTCCCTGCAATTTGTTTGATCTGTTGGCAAACTGTGGTTAAACCAAGCCACGTGAACACAAAGGGAAGGACTTGCAGTCTGAGGTGATGTAGATCATTCTTCACAAAAACATAAGGGCATATTTATAAAGCACTAACTGTGACATTCGTTGACCATTCAGTGCAGGTGAATCAATTACAGTGATTTATAACACATGCTCCAAATAAACTGAATGTTTATTGATTTTGAAATTGACTGCTTTAAATATATCCCCATCTGTTAGTAGAGTACGCCTCTCCTTTCTGTTATCACTTTTTCTTTTGAAAGGAAATAGCCCAGTAATTTTAATTTCGCTGTTTGGATGTAATAAACAGTAACATTTATACTAGCTTCTTAAATGTTTCAGCATGTAGTATCATTTCTATCATTTTCTTTTAGCAAAACAGCAGAGAAAATGTTTATTAAAGACTTTAAAAAGTTTATGTGAAAATGGGCTGCATATATATTTGCAAGGGCAATATTTTACAGGGAACTTAATCCACCTTCTGAGCTTATAAAGCACAAGGTTTTTTCTACTTTACCCATGAGAATTCATGAACATATGCTGATATTTTCATCCATTACTCAACGTTCACAAATGTAAGAAAATGTTGCTGATCTTCCCACTGAATATTTAACCTGACAGAGTGAAGCATATGTTTGTTTAGAAAACCCACATGAAAAACTTTACAGCCTCTATCCCTCTTAATCCCATATGTGGCAGATGCTTTCATTCTAACTTGTCTGTCACCTAATCACTATGTGGCAGTATTATATCACCAGGTAAAATAATTGGAGGTTGCTCAGGTTTACAGTGTATTACCTTGGTATTTTAAATTAATGTATCTAAAACCACAGCACTTTTTTATGTGCATCTGATTATGTAAATTTAAATTTTAGAACAAATGGAGAAGAAAACAAATATCACAGACATAAATGTCTAATAATATTAGTAATCAAATTATTGTTGCTTTTATTGTCATCACCATCATCAGTGCCTATATATAATGATTTATAAAGTCTTTTAGGCTACAAAATGTATATAATAAAATAATAACCTTTCAACCCCCTTACCCCCATAATTTTATTAGCCATAATAATGATGATAAAGCTGGCAATACATGTGAACACATATAATATAATATTATATATATATATATATATGTATATATATATATATATATATATA
>NW_017307304.1:227876-239143 GCF_000935625.1 Nanorana parkeri
TATATATATATATGCAGTTATATACATATGAATATTGAGGGTTTTCCTGTGCTAGTTTGCACTCTCAAAGAGGCTATGTGATCCATGGTTATGCATACTACTCTTTAGAACCATTTGAAATGGTAAAACGGACAAGGTATAGCTAAACATTTGCAAGAGCTGCATGCATGTTGCAGTTTATGATTTCCAGTGGTTACATGAGGGCATTACAACTAAGAAACAATCCTTTACAACTTTTGTCACTAAAGACATAGGGCTTGATTTACTAAAGGCAAATAGTCTGTTCACTTTGCAAGGGAATTTCCCCTTAGCTTAGTGAATGAGGTGAATGTCTGTTGACTTCCATCATCTAATTATGTGCAAGCAAAAATAGTTTTTTTCCCCCTTGCACAGGATTGGGTAGTCTTTGGAGTGAATTGTCACCGCATTCACTAAGCAATGGGAAAATTTCCTTGCAAAGTAAAAATTCCCTTGGAGAGTGAACAGCCTATTTGCAACCTATTTGACTTTAGTAAATCAACACCACTAAATCATACAGGTCACAGGATGGACTGTAGGCAAGCAGAATGTAAGCAATGTAGTATTTACACTGACCTAGGAATGTTATGACGGATATACATTTAAAAGCCAAACATTTTTGAAAGTGTATTTTTTTGTTTAAATATTAGAAACATTTAAACTAGGGATGTCCCGATACCACTTTTTCAAGACCAAGTACAAGTACTGTCCCTCATGTACTTGCCGATACCAATTACCGATACTTTTTCTTAAAGGGACATGTGGCATTTTTTCTAAAACAATACAGACTAATGATTTTAGGGCAGTTTCTCACCAGTGCTGCGTGCATTGGAGGTGACAGGTTCTCTTTAAGGTGACATTAGGGGTCTTTTAGACCTCTAGTGTCACCTTTCTACTTCACTGGATTCACTGAATGTAAATACAGCAGGCAGTGGCTGGGAGCAATAGCCAGCCTGCTATTGGATATTTTAAATTGCAATAGCAGGCTGGCTATTGTACCCGCCCACTGCCTGCTGTCAATCAGCAAAGGAGGGAACTGAAGACAAAGTTCTCAATCAGGTCCTCTCTCCTGATTGACAGCAGGCAATGGACGGGTACAATAGCAAGCCTGCTATTGGCTATTGCAATTTAAAATATCCAGTAGCAGGCTGGCTATTGTTGCAAGTGTCCATTCCTTTTCCACTTGATGAAACAGTTTGCTTTTGGTGATACGTCTCAGTGTCAGCTGTCCATGCTTCTTATGTGTTTAATAATGCCCTCACCAGACGTACACAGAAGTTTTCCCTCTCAATGAAAGAAGAGAAGGTCCGTTCTGTGTGAAGGCAAGATTTACAGCTTCTCTCCTCTCCTCCCCCGTGAGCACACTGAACGGAAATTCTCTTCTTTCATTGAGAGTGAAAACTGCTGTGTACATCGGGTGAATGCATTACACATAAGGAGTACGGACATCTGACACTTTGTGATATATCAACAAAAGCAAACAGCTTCATCAAGTTGAAAAAGAGGGGACACGGAGCAGCAGCAGCTAAGGTACAGGGGCGAGGGGGGCAGCGGGGGATTCCACAGCTGGAGTCTCTTCTCCCCTCTCGTGCTGGCTACAGCGGTCTGTGAAAGGAACACACTGCTGCAGCCAGCACCAGCAGGGAGAAGAGACTGTCCACACAGAACACTTACCGCCCGCAATGCTGTCACACTTCCGTCCGGAGAGGTCAGAGCATAGAGGGAGCCTGCGTTTGGTGGAGAGGTATTCCGGGGGAGGGGCTATGGGGGTCAATGGCCGAAGCTAGTTAAAAAAAATTTAAAGGGCCGGTATCTGATCTATGCATCGGGGCATTTTCAGGAGTACAAGTACTCCTGAAAATGCCCTGTATCGGCCCCGATACCAGTACTAGCATCGGTATCGGGACATCCCTAATTTAAACCTTTGATCAAACATTTTATTAAAATGTATATTTTGTTCTTTTACTCTAACTAGATTCGGCAATAAGTATTTTACATCACAACAATACAGAGCTGCATAAGGTAAAGAGTTCTAATCGAGAGTTCCCCCACACAATGAATTTCAAATACTCTGCTGACATGGAGCAGCTCCAGGCTACAATTAACAATTCTGAACATTGCATACAGGAAATTATCTACCATTGTAAAAAGTCCCGCATTCAACAAAAGCAAGGTAACTTAGAGTGTTGTTTATATCACTTTCTATAGTTTTAGATATAGCTAAAAATGTGGTTGAACACATATAGTTTCAACCCTATTTAAGTCAACTTTGCAGTGATTTTTTAAAACAGATTTTATAACTATTTCTCAGTGTTCTTTGCCACAAAGCACCAGGTACTGATCTTCCAACAGTCCATGTTAAGGTTAATGACTTTGAAAAGTTACTGCTTTAGCATTTACTTTCCTTGCATGGGTCTTTGCTATGAGACCTTTGAGAGGTCTTTGGCTTCAGGTGTGAGTTAGTGGAATGTCAGATGGCATATTTAGCAAGAGGCAAGGTTAGAGATCATGGAATTCATGGACAAGGGCTTTGGTGATTCAGGAAGGGGGCATATTTTGGGGACATTAAAGTGACAGAAGATGGTATGTTGAGAGTCAAGTCATACACGTAAGATAATTAAAATTAATATGCCATTTATGCTTAGAGACAAGTCTAAGGTGAAGAAGGAAGAAAGGTCAAGCAAGAAAGATAACCATCTCAGTCTTATGCACGATGAGTTCTAGATACCTTTCAGGTATGAAGATATGTAAAATACAGATGATGGAGTTAAACATATACGGGATGGGCAGTTGGTAGTAGCTTGGTGCAATGAAATTACTTGTTGAATTGTGTGAGTAATAGGCTGTTCATTAGTGAAGAAAATGTTCACTGATCTTAGTAAAAAAGGCAAATCTGTGTATATTGCAATCAACCAATCATGTGCTGCAAAAAAAAATCTGTTTTGAATTTTCCTTTATTTGTGTTAGAGTTTTTAAAAGTGAGCACAGCTGCGCTTTATTTACTAGCATTCACCTTTCAAAGTAAGAATATATTTTTCGAAATAACCAGCCGATACTTCTTTAAATCAATCCCACTGAATGCATCACGATTTAAAAAAGATATCTGCAGTTTTCAGCCAGAGAGGAGTGTCATGAGCTGCCAACTTCACTCTGAGTTCTACTACTGATTGTTTAGCAATGGCAGCATGAATGTAAAAAGTAAGAATGATTTCTTCATTGTCTACACTATGGATTCACTTTAAGAGACTGCACATACTGTTGGACAAATATATGCAGGGTATTTGTTTGTACTAAAATGCAGTTGTCAGTATTATATGCTTTATTATTATGTGTCAAACATGTAGCATTAATCCACCTAGGACACACAAAATGAGGTAGTTCCCAAGGCACTTCATGGTCATTGCCAAATTAGTCTCTCCCTTTTATACTACAGGTACCGGTAGCTGCTTCATTTGTTTAATTACAGCTGTCTTAGTTTAATTATAGAAATTGCCTAGTTTCTTGTTTTATGTTTATATTTCATTCATACTGATTTTGCAATTGAAACATCTTGAAGCTTACTTAACAGGACATCTATATATTGTTGGTTAGCTTGGTTTGACTAATATGAAACAACTGGTGATACACAAACTATTGCAGCAAATAAGCCACCTGAGACTGTGTTCTGTTTTTAGATGCATTATTTGGCAGAACACCTAATGATCCACTCACATCAGGTGTTGGCCTACAATAACCTGACTGCGGCACAAGGATTTTTTGTACGCTTAGGTTTGTGCAAACAACTGAACACTGAATGCTCTTAGTTCAACATCAATGTACTAAAGCTGACAATAATTGGTGTCGCAGATAGGAGCTAAATGTGCTAGAGCTCTTAAATGTAATTTAGAGACTTCTAGATTTTATATTCAAAGCCCAGCTCTGGGTTCCATGCCTCTCCTACCCTCCAGAGGACCCCCAGGTCCCTAACAGCAGCATATTTATGGGTTGTTTTGCTTTTTCTGATGTCTCCAGCTTGGTCACACTAAACATAAGGTCCCCTCCAGTCTTCTCCAGTATGTGTGTGGTCCTGGATAATGCAGAGAGCAGTGCTGATATTAAGGGGTTGATTTACTAACCTTATAAACACACCACGAACATGTATACACCTCTGTAGTGTGTTCCCTCCCAGCATGATCTATGGGTGGAATCTAAACACCTTTGTAGTGTGTACACACCCAGCAGGTGTGCTGTGCAAAGCCAAGCATGAATTGCAGGTTGATGTTGTGTAAATTAGCTCTATGTTGTGTTGCTTGCGTTGATGAATGCAGGAATGTAAATGCATGAGCTAACCATTTTTGTCTAAACTGTGAAGCAGCATTATATATGCATCATGTGCATGATTTTTCCATATATGGCATTAGTGGAAATATGCTTTTAGAGACTTTTTGGTTGATAAATACGTTTTGCTGTGTAAAAATCACACGCACCTAGTGCGTGCGTGTGTTTAGGTTAGTAAATCACCCCCTAAGACATCATCACCACTCTCTGCCTCAATATACTGCAAGTGCAGGGCAACACTCACTGTTTTTCCTCAGTCTTTGGGGTGGAGTGATGTTAGAGATCATTCAATCTAGAAGAGAAAGGACATGTTCTGACAAAGAAGAGGTACTTTAAACCTCCAGGGGGACATGTAAAAGCATAAATTGAGTTGGGCGTTAAAACAAAGAGTAGTTCAAACTGGACATTATGCAATATTGTATGAGTTTACTTATGACTGCAGTAATGGTTGAAATGATCCTGTAATATGTGATGAAGTGCTACAAGTTATTGCTTATCACTTTGCTGATATACTTTACTAGGTAGAGTAACTTATATCCATCTGCATAGCAAAACTGCTGCATGAAAACATTAGATTCCTGTGGTCATATACTGTATATGATCCTGTATAATTTATAGTATCACAAAAAATAATAATAATAATAATAATAATAATAACTATATTTTTACAACATTTGCTATTTTATAATCCTGATAAAAATAATATAGAGGTTTTTTAAATATCAAAGGAGGAAATGGTCTTTCATAGATGGACTAAGAACACCATACTTAATTAGACCATGAAAGTTAATATTTATTATGTCTCTGCTTCCCCTGTAGTAAAGGAATAGGGTAATATATCTAATGAGAACTAATTTCAAAATGATAATAGCCGTTTAAGCACGTGAGGTTGAGCACCACATGCAATTCGATAATGGTCATTTCAAATGGTAAATAATATATTACAGTACAAATGGTCTATGAATTAATGCAATTATAGAAACATTAATTTTAATGAACTCTCTTGAGACTTTTAATGTAATACACAAAACCCACAATCAATTTAACTAGTGGAAGAAGCAGTTTACATGGCAGCTAAAATGACTATTAAAACAAAGAGAACAGTCAATGCTACGGTAGAATATACTGGTTACAAGACTACCATATGTACTTAAACTAAGATCCAAGTTACATAACGTAATAATGTAATAATTAAAGCTGATGGTAATGCTGTCTAAATTCAAGAGGCACATGTATTCTTACCTGAATCTTGGTGTAATTTCTTCCAGCTCTGTGAAGTAATCCAGTGTGAAATGTTACCTCTATACAGGAGTTTCCTGTAATAAAGACCAGGCACTACTGCTCTTGTGCAGAATGACTGGTCTTGTATCCAGCCTTTCCTGTAGTTTTCTGCAGGCAGCCTGTAGTCTGTGGACCTATTGAGTCTCTCCCACATCTTTGCTCTCTGCACAGGCTATAAACAGCACAGTGATGATGTCCAATATTTTTTACAACGTTATAACTGGGGATGTAAAGGCATTTTGTTGATTTATATCCTTTGAGGTTGTTGAGGAGTATATTTAAATTAACTTTTTTTTGTGCTCGGAGTTCAGCTTTTATGCAAGCCATGACCCTCTAACCTACTCTCCTATTGCTCCTGACACTCCCTATTGGTTTAGCAGCCATAATTCTTTCTACTTATAGGTACACTTTATTGTCTAAATTTTATTTATTCATTCATCACAGGACTCAGGGAGTTAATTCTTAGGCCACCAGGTTATGCAGCTACCTTCAGGTGATTGGACACTGGCAAATTAATCATGAACACTGGAAAATGAATCAAAGCTGCAGGACAGCCCTGCATAACCCATCCCACTTCCTGCCTGCCTCAGATTTTTCCTAATGTCCTTAGATGATGGAAGTCTTCTCTCAGCTCTGAGGGAAGTACTCTATTTTTCACTAGTTTTAAATATTTTGTTTACTTCAAGATTCTTCAAGCAAGTTTCCGTAATTCTGCTTTAAGCCACTGTAGCTCCTCCAACAGTTATCCATTTATTTAATCCTTGCCAGAGCCTTGGTGGACTGTACTTGGATCTTGCCAAAAGAAAGATGCAGAGCTGGCCTGTAGTATACTTCACATTGGACCCTCCATTCAGAGCCCTCCCTGTGCAATTTGTGCAGGGTGCTTTACAGGTCCACGGCCAGGGTCCTAATGGAAACCCCCCATTCAGAGGGCAAAGATCAAACTGCAAGCTGACCACTGCACATCCTGGTAAATACCTAAAGCCCCTCAGGTAATCCACTTCATAGCTTCAGTCCCCTATAGGGTTAATTCTGGGGCACCGAAGTGTGAGTTTACCCACATGGACAAGAGGTTAGAAGCACTCTTTATTGCCTAATTTGCTTTCGGTGGCCCTGCTATGCAGTCCGTTGATGCCTCCGTGGTAGTTTTTTTTAGACCTTATTGGTCTGGACCAAGACTATGGCTAGGGACCCCAAATTTATCCTAACTTAGATGGAGCTGTTCCCTTTGACTTGGCAGATTCTCTCATCCAAATTTCTAGATTGAGCCTTATGTCAGTACCCATGCACTGGATTCTTGGCTAAAGTGTTGGTCAGATGGAAGAAATGCCTAGAATACATGTGGTTTGCTGTGGTTCGTCTTTGTAGAATTCTTAGATTCAAACGTCAAAGAAGTCACAAGGGAAGAGCATGCTTAGTCTTCCACTTCTTATCTTAAGAAAAGTCTTGTGTGCATTGTTGCATGACCATTGTGTACCCTCCCTGTCATCCCCCCACTACACACAAAACACAAAGAGGGCGGGTGGATGTATGTGCTTTGATAGACTAATGACGGAATTGAGAATTAGATTTTGGGGGCAGTGTTTTGTGTGTAGTGGGGGGATGACAGGGAGGGTACACAATGGTCATGCAACAATGCACACGAGCCAAAGGTGAGGGTTTCACTTAGTATACTCACTATGTTATTGAATGGTTGGGGAGTATATATATATCACTGACTTTCATCCAATATGTGATTCACATTGATTTACAGTATATTATAGTCTTACTTATACACTACTAGACAAATGGAGGGGTCCTTATTTGCCACAAACAGAAAGTTTAAAATATCAAGTCACAAGGAATATCAATCTCTATAAAAATAATTTGAACATAAAAATAATTTGAACATGGATTCTATAGGATGCACTATTTTATTCTCGATTCTTTCAGATATATTAGTTACATAGTTACATAGTATTTGAGGTTGAATAAAGACACAAGTCCATCAAGTCCAACCTATTGTGTGTGTGAACCTGTGTTCACCGAACAGTTTGGAACACGAACAACTTTGGATACTGGCAATTAAGTTATTCAAGCATACTATCCACGTAGTTCTGACAGAATATAGGTGGGCCTCTCCCATATCTGGTCTTGGACATTCTGCTCCTCTACTTATGGTCCCAGGGTCCCGGATGCAACTAAGAATTGAGTGATTGGGTCAGTGGACGTTTATCTCCGTCCCCACTCAGTCTAGGAACATTTCCCCTTTCAGTTACCACACTGGGGTGGTAAGTTTTGGATGCTTAATGGTGGTGGGGTCTCTTTTCTGTTGGTGTGACTGCCAATGTTTTACTCATATCGTATAGAAGTTCTTTACAGTCATGCTGTACTGCCCAAAACTAATTTCATGTACAATTTTCATTGCTAGATTAATCTATGATCCCCTGAGGAAGCAATATGCGAAACGCATTGGGACTGGATAGAATTATCTACTTTCGTACATAGATGTAGTACCAAATGATTGTCACTGGAATCATGGGGCAGTAATATGTTTTATGGCATTAATGCTCCTGGAAATAAGAATGTAGCTATTGCCTAATTCAAATGTTATATATGTGATTTTATACTATTTAATCAGTGTACAATAAACTTTATACTTTTTTTATACCAATGCATCCATGCAGTGAATGTATGCCTCTCTTCAAACCCCTGTTTTCCACTTGTTGCAATTGTTTATGATTTAAGGGGGAGAGGTTACGTCAGGAGGCCACGGTGGAAGCAATTCACGGGTGTATTTTTGTAGCTAATCCAGCAATGCTAAAAGTGCTTTTATTGCTGTTGTGTCCCTGTAAGTTGGTTCCAACATTGTCTCTGGGGAAGAAATTGAGGGACACTTACTTCAGCAGTGTTTGTGCTTTTAATGTTTTATACATCAATAAGAAAGCAGAAAGTTTAGGTTTAAAGTCATTCCAGTTCTTGGCTAACACAATAAATAAATAAATAAAATTGCAAGCTTTCAAAACACATTAGATTTCTTCATGTCTGATGAAGAAATTTTAATTGTTTTGAAAGCTTTTGTCTTCAGTCTGTTGTGGTGATCAATAAATAAACATGGTTATTAGTTTTCTCTTTTTAATCTGAATTGTCATTGCTTTTTTTTTCATTTTTATTTATAACTGGGGATGAGTGAATTTATCCCTTGCAGCTTTGAGGATCATAACAGTACATCACTATTGTTTGAGAATGTTTTTTTTTTTATATATCTGTTTATAACAATATAAGTATAGATATAGAAGAGTATAGATATACAGTGAGATAACATCAATTTGACATTACAGTAGTAAGAACAGGAAAAAAATGAAACCGTGTTAGGGGTCATATGAAAAAAGTCATATTGGAAAAAAGGGGAAGGAAGGGAGGAGGGAGGAGGTGGGTTATATGGGTGGAAAAGAGATGGATCCAAGAAGAATGGTGGAAGTGAACGGGATTCAACATTACATGGAAGAATTCAGGAAATTATAATAAGTTCAGGAGATGTGATTAATATTAAGGACCCAGGAGGACCATATTTGGTTGAATCTGTCAATTTTATCGGAAGCAATAGTTACATAGTATTTGGGGTTGAATATAGACATACGTCCATCAAGGCCAACCAAAGTCCAACCCATATAACTATATATAGAACTATATATATAGTTCTGGCCTCTTCCATCTTCATAATCACATTAACTTTGTTTTTCCATTCAATAATGGTAGGAGGTAAACTCAATTTCCGATGCGATGTAAAGAATTTGTATAGGAAGAAAGAGAGTCTTTGGTGTTGTGCAATAAGTAGGAGCGTGCCTGAAGGGAGAAAGTTTTGAGATCCAGTGATGTATCTGAAACCAGAAAGGGATAATCAAGGGGGCAAAGATGGAACCAGATGCGGATCTACAGCACCAGCAAAGATCGGGAGAGTCATGGAAATTCTATGTTTGTCAGGAATGAGGTACCAACTACAACCTTGGTTCTCAACTGGCGGGTCGTTACCCAAAAGTGGGTTGCCACATGCCTTCTACTTTCTAGATGAGAGGCTCCCCTGCCAGCCATACCTCCCACACCGTGCATTCTGGTGTGGGAGCTATGTGGCATTGCCATTCATTTTAATGGTACTCCAAACGCACCTCCCAACCCACAGTTCGTACGCCCACACCGGAAGATGCCCATGTTTCATTGCAGTGCGACTTAGGTCGCAATATAATGACCAAGGGCAAATGTGGGTACTGAGGTTACACATGTTGAGAACCACTATTCTAGAGAATAATTTGTAAGATGATACTCATGTTTTGGCACTAATAGAGCACCCTATGTGAAGGCAAATCCTTTCCCATTCGATATCTTTAAAGGAACATTGTAGGTCAATTTCCCACAAACTCTTAATATGAGAGGAAGGGGAGACCGATTTTGTTAGAGTGTCAATAAGAAGAGAATAGCAAGTGGATGTCAGATGGGAGGTGGGAGAGATGCCACTGAAAAGAGATTGAAAGGGAGAAAGAGGGCGAGAAAAAGAATCCTCATGAGGGTGAGAGGAGATATAACATCTAATTTGGAGGTAGGAACACCAAGCAATGGAGCCAAGGAATGTGAGTTTAGATTTGGAGATGACCAATCCAAGAGAGAGAAAGTCTCTCACCACAGGAGGAGGAGAGGAACGGCAATTATATAGGAATAAGGGAGAAATATTTTGTGGAAAGTCATTATTATCTCAAATAGGAGTAAGAGGGCAAGTAGGTGAAGTAAGAGTGTTAGTTTTAGAGCATTTATGAAATTCACTTAATGCTGTTTAAGAGAAGAAAGACTTTTAAGCTTAGGAAGGATTTTGTTGGAAGTCCGAAGGAGGCAAGTTACACGATGGTCAATGAGGGATTCTTCCAGAGAGATCTAATTTTTGTGGGATTGGCTGCCGAACCAATTGAGTAGGTGAGCCAGAAGGCAAGCCGCGTTGTAGAGGCGGATATCGGGGAGTCCTAGACCTCCTTGTAGTTTAAGCACAATCAATAAAGCATATTTCAAGCAAGGTTTAGTGCCAAGCCAAATTAAGTTAGAGAGGGCTCTCTGGATTTTTTTCAGAAATTATAGGGGTAATTTATTTGGTAGAGTTTGCAAAAAATAGAGGATTCAAGGGAGGATATTCATTTTTATGATGGCTAACCTACCAAGCCATGAGAATGTGGGGTGATCCCAATTGTGTAAGTCTGAGGAAATTTGTTTCAGCAGGGGGAGAAAAGTCAACTTGAGCAAATGGGAAGCTAGCTCCACCCAACAGTTTTCTATTGTCCGGCGGTTCTGCTGCCGCAAAATAAAAAAACTCTCCCAGGCGCTCTGGGAGTCTCCCGGTCCCCGCCGTCAAGGAGAGAAACACTGCTTTTTCTTTTTTTTTTATTCTGACATGGAGCCGTGTCAGAATAGAAAAATAAATACATTTTGGCCATACGAATGCATTGCTAGATTTCTATTGGCTATTTCAATTTGCAATAGTCAATAGCAAACTAGCTATTGTACCCGACCTCTGCTGCTGTCAATCAGTAGTGGGGACCTGATGGAGAACTGCAGCAGAGGGCGGGCGCAATGCTAGTTTGCTATTGGCTATTGCAAATTGAAATAGCCAATAGGAATCTAGCAATGCATTC
>NW_017307304.1:243376-297102 GCF_000935625.1 Nanorana parkeri
GAATGCATTGCTAGATTTCTATTGGCTATTTCAATTTGCAATAGTCAATAGCAAACTAGCTATTGTACCCGACCTCTGCTGCTGTCAATCAGTAGTGGGGACCTGATGGAGAACTGCAGCAGAGGGCGGGCGCAATGCTAGTTTGCTATTGGCTATTGCAAATTGAAATAGCCAATAGGAATCTAGCAATGCATTCTTATGGCCAAATATTTTTATTATTTTGACACGGCTCCGTGTCAGAATAAAAAAAAAAGAAAAAGCAGTGTTTCTCCCCTGGGCGGCCGGGAGCGGGAGACTCCCGGAGCGCCCGGGAGAGTTTGCTGTCTGGAGATCAGTGTCCCTGGTTAGCTGTAACTAGGGACGCTGATCTCTCTGCAAGTGGCCGGAGCCAGCCGTAAGATCACGGCTGGCTCCGCCCAGCTGTCAGAATCGGCTTTCAGCACCGCTCAGCCGAGCCGAGGCATATGCCTTCGGCTCAACTGAGCCGCTCGGCCAAGTTCGGGAGCTGTACGGGCTATAGTGAATAGCCTGTACAGCAGCCCTTCGGTTCTACTGAACGGAAGGGGCCCTTGGGCCGAAGCTAGCCGAAGGATAGGCCGAAGCTATGGCTAGATCCTTCGGCTGCTTCGTGAATACACCCCTTAGTGAAGGGGTTAACATATGCAAGTTTAAATTAAAAGTCAGTTGACAGATACATCCTCCAGAGAACATTCGTCTACAAATAAGTTTTTCTGAAAGCGTGATACATTGTTAATTATAGGTGAGACCTTACTGAACATGTAGGTTTTAAACACTTCCCACAGAATTCTAATCTTGCAATCTCTGCACTTGTAAAAAGCATTTAGTTATTCTCTTATAAGGAACACATTCATGAACTGTAAAAGCATTTCCCTTCTTAAAGTGACACTAAACCCAGGAGTTAAATCTTAAAAAACCATTCAAGTACCTTAACTATTAACAAAAATCTACTTCCTGGTCTAGTTTTGGCACAAATTATGTAATGTGCCCAAGCGTTGCATCCTGGGAAGGTTACATCTGCAGAGCATTGCTGGGAAATCATATTTGTAATCCCATGAGATCTCAGGGAAAGGCATTTTCCTCCTCTAAAATGATGTGCATGGTTACATGTTTTGATCACATGTGCCAGAGTTCCAGGAAGTAAAGGCAGATCGAGTAATTTGCCCTTAGTTAACATGGCCACTGTGAGAAGAATGGGGAGGAAAAGAGAAATAAGGCATGCAAAGAATACAAAGTCTGCAATTATCTAGAAGTATTTGTTTGTAGATTGCCATTATTAAACATTTCTAAAAGTGTGTTTGTTGTTATTTTAAAGATATGGGTAAAGTTCCTCTTTAATTTGTATTGAGATTGTAGTCCATCAGGGGAGCAAGTTTGAAAAGGTGGCTACTTTATAACACACATAGGGAACCTTGGGGACACAAAAGTAGCCATCATCCAGAAGGAAGGACAGTGTCAGTATAAATTCAGAGATTATTTGAGGATCCACAGCTGAGTGATACACAAATAAGATACATTTTTGTTAATAGTTAGGGTACTTGAATGTATTTTTGACTCCTGAGTTTAGTGTCACTTTAAGTTATGTAAATTAATATAATATTATTATTTAGCTATTTTGATTTACAAAGTACAAAAACTATTTTTCATCAACGTAAATCATCCCTACTTTTTCCCTTTCCCAAATGTATTTCTTTATAAATTAGTACTCAATAAAACTGATATAAATTAATAAATGAGTAGCTCATAATGAAGGAATGATTAGCCTCCTTAGGACAAGATCTAATGAAAAAAGCAGATCAAAAAAAGAGGACACACCTACAGCCATACATCTCCATTAAATTAAGTTGTTACTCTCCTTCGATTTTATTGGCATCCAGAGAGATAACACCTATACATATACAATGCATAGAGTATTAAAAAGAATATAAAATGTATCTCATTGTTTCATACAATGGTAAAAATAAAAACATTTATGTACATAAATGAGAAAGTACATTCTTAACATTATATCGAAGCTCCACCTCTAGCCCCTCTTTTGGATATATACTTGAATTATTTTGCAAGATAATTTGAATGTAGGCAGATACATTTGCTCTACCTGTTTGGCAGGTGAAACATGCTTCTTTAGGAGCCTAAATGTTAATAAATGCTGTCCTGTAATATCAGTTATGCATAATGATAATATATTAATATACACATAATAACATGATTCCTATTGACAAGTTACCAAGTTATTTGTTATACTCCCTGCTCCTTCCCTCTCCCTCTACATTTACATACTGTACAACTATATGCTCAGTAGAGTTTGCAGGGGCTTTTTGCAGTGTTCAAAAAACTTTTTTGGCCCCTTAGAACTTTTGCATAGTACCTGCATGGCAGACTACTCTCTAAAGCAGGGGTAGCAAACCTCTGGCCCTCCAGCTGTGGTGGAACTACAAATCTCATGAGGCATTGCAAGATTCTCACAGCCACAGACATGACTCCCAAAGAGAGATGCATCATGGGATTTGTAGTTTCACCACAGCTGGAGGGCCGGAGGTTAGCTACCCATGCTCTAAAGGTTATGGTTTGGTACCTATTTTAGTACCTTTTCAATTATAACAACTACCATTGTATAAAATCGCACCCTATATTTTAGTACTTTAAAATACTTTGCAACTTAATCAAATAGCTAGGTGTTCCGTTAGTTTGCATTGAAGCTTTATTATGTGCTTGTACATGTCACTGCTTTATTATTTTCGAAAAGATGATGTCATATTTAGAAGTGAAGATGAGAGCTTTGCATAACAAAAGGTACAAGCGAAAGCAGAAACTAAGGATATTCAGTTTATTAAGTGCAGTTTTATGAAAGCAAATCTCAGTGCCATAGAGGTAAATTGCTATCCTTGACTGCAATATAATGACCCATGCAGCTTCTCTGCAGTGTAAACACATATTCTTAAACTAAAACTTCATCTACTCAGCATGAATGACTGCATTTTAAGTACATTTAAATCAAGCAAATGCTTAAAAAACTAACACAAAGCAAAATTACATCATACTGGCCTTGCTAAATTATTCTTTAAAACTATCAATTTAATTGGCATTTAAAACCATATTATATATATATTTTTTTACAAATTGAATTTTTAATTCCTATCACTTGTACATTTATTATCGAAAATAGATGCTTACTCTCAGATACCACTTTTTTCTCACCTTTAGTTTTTAAAATGTAGACATGAGTGCTTCAAGATAAATGGGTCTAATATTATGCCTCAGCGAGTATGCAGGTTCCTAGTGCTCTTTCCCACTAATAAAAGTAAAATATTTGACAATAATGAAAAATTAGATTATTTGCAGAGCATATCTTAACTTAGAATAAATCTGCAATGTATCCAGAAATGTTGTAAATCCTGTGTATCTATACAGGATATATACAGGATCTTAGGATATATTGTATACTAAATAAAACCAAGGCATGTACTGTATATTAAAACTCCAGTTTTACTAAAAACATATGTACATAAAAATATTTTAGTAATCCATAATTGTATCTGGTCTAAAGAAACTGATGTTTTCCTTATAACAGACTAAGTTCACAAAGTTTTAACAAAGAATATAATTTTCACCATGTGACTGTCATTTCCAAAACTGTTACTTTAAAAATAAATAAATAAAGATCTTAATCCTGAAATGTTAGGTTTCTGAATTGAGCCTAAAGTCCTACACTATCACTACCTGTTTTGTGCAATGCAATCATAGGAAATAAGCACTATCTGCATCACTTTAGCCATAGACAGTCTTAGAAAACATGTTGGCAAAAAATAAAACTCCATGGGGGTTATTTATAAAAAGTGGAACAGGGAGAATCTGGAGCAGTTGTCAATGACAACCAATCAGCTTCTCCATTTCAATTTCAAACCTTAACAAACTAAAGAGAGAACCTAAACGGCAGGCATGGAAAACGTCTCCAGATTCTGTCTGCTTCAATTTTTATGAATTCCCCCATATCAGGAAATCTGTAGCAGGTTGTTTGTGATCTGATGGGACCAGATATGTAAACTGCACACAGGAATACACCATGATTTAAGTGAAAACAAGCTAACTAAGTGCCTAATTAACTGAGCTCCTGGTTCACCATGCACACAGGTTCGGACTGAATTCTGCTTGTTCAGAGGTCCACAGAATGGTCAAACTAAATGGGTGTTTGGCTGAGCCATACCTCCATCTGCAGGGAAGTAAAGCATTTTGCCAGCAGTATTACTACTACTACTAAATGTGACAGTTTTCCTTCAGGCTGGCTCTTAGGGAGCCAGGGGATGGTGGGTATATTCTTTCAATGGTGAGCTTGTGTCATTCAGTGTGATTAACGAGGATCGGCATCACTGGACAATGTGATTGATTAAGGATGTGCAGCGTGGGACTTTTTTTGTGTTTTTTTAAAATAAAGAACCAAAACGAGTGTGGTTATGTACACTTCTATTTTTTGTGAACAAGTAGGGGTGCTAAGTACTCCTTACTCATTCACATAGGTGGGCAGCATCCTGGGGCCTCCTATAGTTTCTAATAAGTCCCCCAACTGCAGACCTCCTTAGCCTCCAGACTATTGTTGTGGAGTAGAGGCCCTTGTCCTCATCAACATCAGAACAAGGTTCTTTGCCAGGGGGATCCCCTGTAGCAAGGTACCTTCTCATGTTAGAGGCATGTGTGGTTAGGTTGGGAGGGGGTTGCACACTTGCCCCACGTTTCCCTGGGTTGCCAGGCTGCATGCTCAGCAAAGGGTTTAGTAATGGCTTTTGGGAGACCCCATGTCATTTTTGTAACGGGGTTCCTTTTAAAATCCACACTAGACCTTAAACACCTGGTATGAACCTTGTGGGGGACCCATGTGTTTTTTTGTTTGTTTATTGCGAGGGGTTCCTCTTAAATTTCATGCCAGACCCAAAGGACCTAGTATGGAATTCAAGGAGGACCCTACTTTTTTTCTTTTGGAGGTCCCCCTTAACGTCTATAGCTGATCCTCATCTAGGATAAGGGTCTGCTATGGATAAATGGAAACCCCAGTCTTATTGAAAGGCTTCATTTGTTTTTGTTTTTATGAGAATTGTTTCTGGTGCCCAGCCGTGGTGCCAACTAATTTGTCACTAATTTGTTCACTTAAAAACCTATTTTTACATAAATTAATTTACCCTTAAGCTGGCCATACATCTTTAGATTTCTCTCATTCAGTCCTGCAGGCTGAATAAGAAAAATCAGTCGATTTCCCTATCCACACTAAACACTGTGGATGAAGAAGCCTTCCCTGTAAATATTGTGTTCAGCGGCTGATGTGACTCGTGGCTACTGAATACTTGAACAGTGACTGCATCTGATTGGATCTAGTCTCTGTTCAGTCAAAAGATTTCTATTCAGCTCCACTAAGAGAGGCTGACTGAAAAATTTACTTTTCTGGAGCTGGATGTTGCACTCTTGCTCACATTTTTGCTGAAACAGCAGGGATTGGCCACAATGTAAGCCATGTGTGGCCAGCTTTAATCTATGCATAATCCCTAACCATAAATTTAAGAATCCCACCTAAGAAAAACTGGTAACCTCTTCTTAATCTTTGAACCTGTTCCTTAACCTAAACTTAACCTCCCCAACTAGATTGTAAGCCCTCAGGGGCAGGGTCTTCCTTACCATCTTGTCTTGAACTGTATTGTGATTGTAACGACTTCCTTATATTGTAAAGCGCTGCGCAAACTCTTGGCGCTATACAAATCCTGTATAATAATAATAAACCTCAACCTGACTCCCAATCCAAACACTTCAACTGGCCCCTATGTAAAAGAGTCCTCAAAATTATTTGTGAATGGTCATCTCATCATATTCTTCTTTAGAACAGCAAGTCAAAATAATTTCCTAATTTGAGGGAATTGAGGTGGGTTGAATACAGTAGAAACAGCTATACAGGTAGCAGTTTAGAAATTATATCTGTTAGATCTTGGTGCAAAAGCTCCAGAAGTTAGTAAACAGCGGCCTCTTATACATTTTCAGTTTTTAGTATATTGTTTCATTTGACTTTACTTGCGTTTACACTATGTTTTTGATTTTTGTTTGTCAATCTTTAATGAGCCAATCCATTTATTTTACTTTCTCTTTTTACTGTCGTAGGTAGTGTCCCATTCACTTGGTGGGTTGGTCGCACTAACCAGTTACATACCTATTGGAGTGGTTCATCAGTAGATGCTACAAAATGTTCATGTGGACTTGAAGGAAACTGTATTGATGCTCAACATAACTGCAACTGTGATGCTGACAGGAATGAATGGTAATATCATTTTCACAGCGTGTAAATATATGAGTGTGATAAATCATTTCAACATGGTTTGCATCAGGAACATAATTTTAGTATCCTAATAAATGAGACAAGTTTACGATTAAACATTTTTTTTTATCTACCAACACTTTTTTTTAAACTAACATGTCTAAATTGAAAAAACATTGTTTCTGTTCTACTTCCTTTTCCTTTAACCACTTGAAGACCATGTGTTTACACCCCCTTCCATTCCAGCCCATTTTTCAGTATAGCGCTGCAGTACTTTGACTGACATTTATTCCGTCATGCAACGCTGTACTGAAATGAATTTTTATACAATTTTTTGGGAACAGATAGATCTTTCGTTTGGTGGTATTTATTATATTAAGGGAAAATTACTGAAATTTCAAAAACAATTAGGCTATAATACAATTATTATTACACAATTTTTTGGTAAAATATAAAAGACGAGCTCACGTCAGCTACATGGACATCAAACATGTCAAGCTTTAAAATTGAGCGCACACGCAAAATCGCAAATAACTACCATACCCATAATTGACCATCGGCAACGTTTAGTGTTATCAGTGATTAATGGCCCTAGAATTATTGATCTCACTGTGACGTTCACGGCGATATGCTGGAGAGTGACACAAGAATGCGGAAGTGATGTAATATGCATCACTTCCGCATTTTGACATCGGAGAGGGGACCAGAGGGAGATCATGTACCGATATCCCTCTGATCCCCTTTCACAGAGCCACCATGCTGGTCCCGGGCTCACACCGGGCACAGCAGAGCCCGGGACCAGTGGGAGGTGGGGGGCGCATGGACCAGCACCTTATACAAGCGATCCCCCGGCTCTATAGCCGGCGGATCTCTTGTATGTAAACAGGCATCGATGCCTGCTTTTCAATTTGGACAGGTTCCCGCTCGCACACAAGTGGGAGTGGCTGATGGAACATTTAAATAGACCTGCTCAGATCTAGGAAGCTCCCGGCCGGCCGTTGTACAAGTAGGATGTTAGGGAAGGATGTTAAAATATACAGAATATAAAATGATTCTTGAAAGATAAGACCACCAAACACAAACCTTGTTTGTTCCATGCCCATCCCCCAAAAAATACATATTACTCCAATATCATGGTCGATGACAAGGTGATTAGTAAATCAATAAAATCATAACTAAGTTGTCAAAAATGCTGTTGTGTAAAAGGGGTAAACAGCTACTAGAGCTCAAGTGGTTAATGTGTATTTAGCAGTTTGACTGGAGTTTTGCATCAACATAGATATGTTTAGCCGTGATACAATATATATCTGCTCCATGGCTTAACCAAGTATTGCATTCAAATATTTTTCAGGACCAATGACACTGGATCACTTTCTAATAAAGATCACTTACCAGTTACACAGATTGTTTTAACTGACACAAACAGACCACATTCGGAAGCTGCTTATAAACTTGGTCCTTTGCTTTGCTGGGGAGATAGTAAGTATATTCCCATGTGCATTATGTGTATCTATATATTTTGATGTACATGAAAGAAAATGTGAATGTAAAGTCTACAGTAACATTTTATAGCATACGTGAATGTAAAGCTGAAACATTTTTTTAGTTTTGGATACAGCAGAGCATGGTTGAAACCCTTGCCTTTTGCTCGGTCTCCCATTGTAGAGCTTTCCCTTTACTTCCTGTTCCAGAGACAGAAGAGGAAATCTCTTGTGGTCACAAGGATAAAAAGAGTGGATGAATTTTCCTAGTTGGGAGACATACATCAATAAAAACCTAACACTCCCATTCTCTATCCAAATATCTAACACAAATTTCTCATGCACTTTTGGTTGGAGATTAGGTTTACTGAGTCAGCATACAATTAATTATTTACTAAATGACTAAATGCATTTTCTCTTAAAGTGTTCTTAATTAAAAGAGAACTATGATGTGAGTAAAAATCGCTCAACCCAGGGTCGGCCTTAGGCCTTTAGGCGCCCTGTGCGAGAAAGCTTTACAGCGCCCCTCAGTGACCACACCCCTCAGTGGCCACACCCTTTAGTGGCCACACCCCCAGCAACCACACCCATTTATCACCCATATTTTTGGTAAAATATAAAAAGACGGGGTCACGTCGGGTAAATAGACACAAAACATGTCATGCTTTAAAAAGGCAACAGCAATTTTCAGCCAAAGAGACGGCAAATAACTCATTGGGAGATGATTTTTTGATTTACAAACGTGATCAAAAGTAATTCCAAATTCAAAAGCCACTTTACTGATTGTGCCTTGCGTAAGAATATGTGTGAAAAATCATTTAAAGGAGAACTATGAGGTGAGTGCTTTTCACTCACCTCATAGTTCTAGCCGACCTGTGACAATGAGACTGTCACAGGTCGGCTCAGTAGATCGGGAGGGGAGCGAACACATACCGGCGTTCGCTCACCTCTCGATCAGAGAGCCGTGACAGGAGAGGGGCTGGATTCCCCCCTCCCCGCTCCGATCCACCAGCGCTGACTGGAGGGGGCGGGTACAGCTGGCTCTGCCTCTAGATAGGAAAAGTCAGCTGTCAGTCATGCAGCTGGGCGGATCCCGGCACAATTGTCGGGATACGCTTCAGCTGCGGCGTCCCAGTATCCTGCGGCGTCTCAGTATACCGCGAGCTACAGCTCGCGGTATACTGAGCCTAAGGTGACGGGAGGACGCTAGTTTGTGTCCTCCCGTTACCCTAAGGAGAACTATGGGGAAAAACCTTAACCCCATAGTTCTCCTTTAACGTATTAAGAAAGGAGAAATATGCTTTGAAACTGGATTTTTACATCCATGTAAAAATTGATGCAATTACAAAATCATATTGTACAATGTCTGTTCACTTTGTAGAAATGTATATTATAATAAATATTATTTTTTTCTTAATTCAGGGCAATAATTACAGTACATAACATACATAACCAGTTTGTGGCAGGGGATGTGGAAGACACAGAACACACACAGAGACCAAGAGTGGTTTTTAGGACCCTTAACCAGAGGGTTCTTTATTAGGGGTTCTCAACATTAGGATACGGCCAGTGTAGGAGCAATGCGGGCACAACAAAAGCAAGGGATAGCAAGGGTAAAGTCCAGGGGCATAGGGCAGCAATCCAGACGGAGTCCAAAGACACAGGGCAGCAGTCCAGGCACAGCAATGGTGTAACAGCAGCAGGACACAGCACAGTTGGAGTCAATGGACACAGGGCAGCAATCCAGACAGAGTCCAAGGACACAGGGCAGCAGTCCAGGCACAGCAAAGGGGTAACAGCAGCAGGGCACAGCACAGTTGGAGCCCAGGGACACAGGACAGCAATCCAGACAGATTCCAAGGACACAGGGCAGCAGTCCAGGCACAGCAAAGGGATAACAGCAGCAGGCACAGCAAAAGAGGGCCACAACTCACACTTAAGGCATCAGGTCACTCCGCAGAAGAGGGATCCACATGGGATGGTAAGGCAGGAGGCTGTCTGTAGAGCTGGTCTGTGGTGCCTCTTCAGTGTTCAAGCAGGACAACAGTTCACAGCTAGTAAGGCACTACAAGTCCCAGTAATCCCTAATCAGGG
The DNA here is from genome assembly GCF_000935625.1 of Nanorana parkeri. NCBI lineage: Eukaryota > Metazoa > Chordata > Amphibia > Anura > Dicroglossidae > Nanorana > Nanorana parkeri. The sequence goes on from NW_017307304.1 coordinate 253,259, forward strand.
AACACACATTCAGAGCTAGATGTCCCAGCAGCCCTCATCTTCTAGTCTCTTTCCAATGAGACCCTGCAGCCATGAGTATCTCATGTCTAAGGCTGGGCACACACCTTACAACCATCGCAAAACTTTTGTCTTGCGATGGTTGTAAGGTACTTAAAAAAACGTACGATCTGCCTATGTTGCATAGGCAGATCGTACTTGCGATGATCGCAAGCCATGCCCCCTGAGGGGCGGGCTCCCGATGACCGCAATGCAGAACGGGCAGTGTGCGCTTGCGCACATCGGTCCGTACGGCTGTTATCGTACGGACATGCCACAAACCCGCCGAACATCGTACGATGCCCGGCGGGTTTTCGAACTTGTCCGTAAGTTTAAAGTCGTGCGACCTTACAGTAGTAGCAGTAGCAGTAGCATCGTACGATGTTCGGCGGGTGTGTAGCATGTTCGTAAGATAAAAGCCGGACGGGCCGGTGTGCGCAAGCGCACACTGCCCGTTCGGCATTGCCGTCATAGGAAGCCCGCCCCTCAGGGGGCGCAGCTTGCGATCATCGCAAGTACGATCTGTCTGTCCAAGATAGGCAGATCGTACGTTTTCTTAATTACCTTACAACCATCGCAAGACAAAAGTCTTGCGATGGTTGTAAGGTGTGTGCCCAGCATAACTCTGATATACTGCAGCATTACAGCTACATTAGTCCCTGTCACAGTAGAGTTCAGAAGCAAATAACCTTGAAGATCTCTGTCCTTTTGTGTAGACACAAGCATATGAGCATATATGTGTTTGGACTTAGCATAAACTTTTACAATCAATGGAAGAACATACTCAGCATAATTCAGTTCACAGATACATATATTATTCATGTTGGCAAGTGGGGATGAGCTTCTGGTTTGGGCTGACCAATACTTCACAGTTTAAGAAAATGGTGAATTAATGTGGCCAAATGCCAATATAGCAACCAATTACCAATCATCCACTAGCCTTGAACTGTGGTCAGGTGGCTTAGAAGGGCCAGTAACGTTTGCTTATATGCCAGCTCCTCCCAATAAAAGCCAGGGTTCCCAGCAGCCTTTTGTCAGTGTGTGTGTAGAGAGAAACTTGGGACAGCCGACAGAGTAATTTTTTGCAGGGAGATATAGTTGCTGTTTTACAGTGCTGCTAACCTGTGCTATATGTAGTATCTTACATTGTGCTACATTGTACTGCATTATTACAGATCATTGCAGTGTGGTGGGTTACATGGTCTGTACTTAACCAATTGAATAAAAAAACTAAATAATAGTGGAGCCTAAATATCATCTATTTGTGGGAATAAACCAGTGTTTCCAACTAACAAGATCAATAGTAGAAAGAAAGAAAAGAAAAGAAAGGAAACACTGGAAACAATAAATTCCCTCTATTGAAGCAATAGACACCATAAACAGAGTACCGCCATAAACATATCATGGTGTAACATTAAAATAATTGATAAACCACCAAACACTACACACTCCTGTATACATCAGTCACACCTAGCAGGGTACCGACACCAGAAAATGACATCTCTAATTGTCAAGCTGGCTTACTCCATGGAGTGTATTCTCAGTTGGGTGCATCAACTGGCGACTTGTCAGAATCACTGGTCCACCCCAACGACTCAGACAAAACATTGGAAAGATACTTTGCAGATGGTATACCTGTTGCATCCAGGTTTACACTGTCCCAGTGATTCTGTCAGCTCTTCAGGAGCAGGCTGAAACCATGCCATTTTGTGCCAGGCAAGTTTGTGTGTAACAATGGAACCAAACTGCTGTCCTTTAGCAGGAAAAGTTCACACGTGCCTTTCCTGGCACACATTCTAAACCTGATGGTGCAGTTGTTCCTAGTTTGGTACCCTGGCTGACCAGAAGAGCAACTTTAGGTGGTAATACCTAGCAAGTGTTTACCCAGTCAAGGTGCAGCAGCAACACAACTGTCTGCCAGCGGCCTGATATGCAATACGCCCAATTTCTGGAACTTGATGTTGGCTATTCTGCAGCTGCTGCACATGCAGCAGTAGGCCCTCAACAAGTAATTATGTGAGTAAGGGATAAGGCTCTGGGAATGTAGGCTTCTTTTCACCAAGTCAGTGGCCCTTGAACTCAATGTAGACCCAAACCCAAAGCTTATTTCTCTTCATTACAACCAGATTTTGTCTATGTCTATTTTTACTGGGAGATGTAGTTGGACATACGTATTGCATATTGTCACAGTGTTTACTTTACATGGTAAGCAGCTGATTACAGTTTCTGTTAAAAGGAAAACCTGTGAGGAGGGAAATATGGATGCAGGTTTGCTAACACATATGCTCATCATAAACAAGCACAGGTACAGGAAGATGCTGGCTTTTCAGCTGAGTTCACTGGAACAAGCATGCAGTCACATTTAAAGGAATTCAACTACTGTCCTAATACTTGATCCAGATCAGTTGCTCACTTGGTGGTAAAGAAAGCAACATGATGATTGATGCATAAACTTTAAATGAAAAATCCAACCTATGCATCCTCATAGGTTCACTTTCAATATATGATAAATCAAAGCCATTTTCTTTCTTGGGATGAAAGTCTTTTTTGGCTGACTATTTCATCATTTTTTGGATGAGTTCCACCTTGAATGGTTTAAAGAGATACTGAGGGGGGATGGGGGAAAACTTCTGCAGTCTCCCAAACCTTTCTGTTGTGGAAAAATCTCAGGCTTTCCTGACAAGTAAAGCTTTGGGATTTCCTGATGTGCAAAAATTGGTCTGCCTCTTCTTGCCTCAATCACATTCCTATTGGCCTGTGAGTCTGCCCATCATAACAATCGATAGATACCATTGTATGGAGACAGGACTTAGGGGCAAGATCTGACACTACCCTGAAATGTAGAAGATGTGCTTGTCCGACTTGACATAAGGCCATGACCGCAAGGTTTAGGAGGCTGCGGTAGGTATGTGGTCCGTCCCCTTTCCCTCATTGGCAGAGTCTCTTTAAATTAATATTTTTGGAATGTGTACCTGAATGTCCATTCTGACTAGTGGAAGAAATTAATGTATAGAAATTGCATGCAGAATTTTTAGGCACCCACAATGAGACATACTATTATATAATACAACATGTTATTTATTCAACATGTACACACATTAAAATCACATGAGATAATGACTGTGGCTCATATATATATATCTATATAAATATATATATACAGTATATATGCAACTATCCTAGGCCATCCAGATCCGAATATCTGTTTATACCACGCTTGTAGGTATGCATTGCGTTTCATGGAAGAAGCAGATATCCTGGATGTAGTGTACTCTATGCATTTTGCAAAGATAATTCCACTTCCTCAGGATGTTTGGTACAATGTTTATGTTGAACACAAGTCACTTTTTTACAAATGTTCTGTTAAAACCAAGCAGTCATATCTTGGGCCATCAAGGACAATGCACCACCCAGTCAATCAACATCTTATAGGGACCCGACTGAGAGTCTTTGCAGGCAAACCCCTCATTTGGTTTATGATAGAGCAGGAGAGTCTGATTGTTGGTGATATAGTAGGTATGACGTGCAGAGGGAGAACCCACCTCCCCCCACACCATGAAGACATCAAAGATGCATAATCAAATTAGATGTGATCAGCACAGAGACATTTTACATAAAACGATATGCAATCATATACTTTTCTGTAAACATGCAGCATACATGGTGAAAATGCAGTCCTTTGTTTACTTGAAAGGAAGGATTTCACAATCACAATGCTATACATCAGGCATGGACTCCTACTGTGGCTGCTGTCCACGCTAAAAAGGTTCTGATCAAAAGTGGTTTCAGAAGGCTGAGTCACGCACATGAAATGCCCATAATGTAACATCATTATTACTTGATGAAAGCAATGTATGATGGGATATGTAGTCTTGAAAAATCAAGACTGTATCACATTAAGCAGCAGGTTAAGAGACACAAGGCGCACTGGGAATCCAGCTGGTGGAAGGCATCACTCACTACAGAAAACATATTTTTGTAACTTTTGATACCATTATCAAAAACAACTATAGTACAGTATGTCTTTCTATTACAATGATGATGTTATAACAGGATAGCATATGCTGTGACTCTAGAACCTCTTTAAGAAACCGTGTCACTAAATACCTTCCATTAAACACATTTCCAAACTACACAACAGGTTTTTCAGACACTATGTTGGTATCCATAATGTTTTCAAGCTTGATCCAGTCAGATATTTTTACCTTTTCTGCCTAGGAAGTTTTTGGAATGCAGCTTCTTTTAATACAGTATCATCCTACCTACATTTCCCTACCTTCGATGGAGAACTCAGTGCAGATGTATCTTTCTTCTTCAAAACTGCATCACCATCTGGACTATTCTTAGAAAACCTGGGAATCAAGGATTTTATTCGCATTGAATTGGAATGTAAGTCTTTTTTTAAATATATTAATTTATAACAAACAGTATAACAGTACAACGAATTAACCTCGGTAAACATTACAATAATAAGAAAGCAAGAATGTAGGAACTGAACAGAAGAACATTGCTACTTATTACAGATATGTTACCCTTATTTTAAAAAAGTCCATAATATAAGACTATAACCAGCTAAGATGGTCTCATGGCTATTTTGGAAATGAAATGGTAATACGATTCCATTATTACTACATTAAGCTGTGCAAGTATTGCTAAAACAGTACTGATTTTTTTAGTTGCTGTTATACTAAAAAGCTGAGATTAAGGCAAGGCAGCCGAAGGCAGCCGAATGAATAACCGAGGCTATTCACTGCCGCCATGTATAGTTATTTTTAGCCATACATTGGCTGCATTCGGCTCCCTTCACCTCACTTTGGCTCAGCTGGAGCAACATCTGGACCGGCTGAAGCAAAAATTCAGCAGTTCATTCACTGCTGTTCACCCCTGTTCCAAGGGGTGAAACATCAGAGATGGAATAACTCATGGTTAGCCAAACTCCGGCCCTTCAGCTGTGGTGAATCTACAAATCCCATGATGCATCTCTCTACGGGAGTAAGGTCTGTGAGAATCTTGCAATGCCTCATGGGATTTGTAGTTCCACCACAGATGGAGGGCCGGAGTTTGGCTACCCCTGGAATAGCTAAGCAGTCGGCTCATGTTTTGGTTTGGTCATTCTGTTCACTAAATCAAAAGTAGTGAAGCAGAATGATTGTAAGCAAAAAAACAGCTTTTAGTCCCCTCCTCAAATCATACCAGGCCCTTTAGGTCTGTAATATGTAATATGCACTTGGCACAATGCTGTGGTGTGAATGGGCCCTAACAACGAGATCTCTTTGCCCTAGCTCTGGACTCTGTTCCTGTCTACCAGGGAGTTTTGGAATTAAGTTGGAACCCCTCATAATGGCCACATAAGGTGTGCAGTCTTAGTAACTAAAGTGCAGAGATCTTGAAAGCAGATATTATAGGGGTATATATTAAAATTCAAGTCAGACAGCAAAAGGTAGGATCATAGGTGAGAAAGTACCATGGTGATGGTATTGTACAGTATATACTGAAGAACATCTGTTCCTGTTTAGTTCATAGCAGGTTGTTCCTTTTTTGCATGGCATTTTTTATTTTACTTAAGGAAAATATAAATTATAATAATAAGGTAATAATAAATCTGTATTTTTTGTGACCTTTTTCAAGCTCCAACAGATGTGATTTTTTCATTTGATGTTGGGAATGGCCCCCTAGAGGTCAGAGTACAATCACCAACTCATTTGAATGACAGCCAGTGGCATTTTGTAAAGGTGGAGAGAAACATTAAAGAAGCTTCTCTACAAGTGGACAATTTGCCACAAAAAACATATACTACTTCTTGTGATGGTCACATACGGCTGCAGCTTTACAGTCAGCTTTTTATTGGTAAGTAGTAAATATTAACAGCCCATTTACACAAGCGTGATGACAGATCAAAATTTCATTTATAAAATAATAACTGACTTTATTCTGTTTAATATTATATCAGTTGAACTTATCTTGAATTGGTTTCACATAACAGAGTTGTTTTAAAGTTGATTGTTGACTAGTTGACTAGTTTTGAAATGAAACTCAAACAGTGTCTCCAGTAATAAAGACGGTGGGTCCAGGGATATAATCTAAATATGTATAAGGTGGCAAAGGGTTTTATCCTTTTCATTGCTATCAGTGTTCCCATTGGAGAGATTTCCCCAACTTCCTGTCACTGACACCAGGAGAAGTAATTAAGGTAAATGGTATCACTGGGACTAGTAGCACAAATGGCCTGCCCTTACTAAAAAAAAGTGTTTTTGTTGTCTCTTTCTTATCACTTTCCAACCCTATGATATCCAGCCATCGGAACAGCAAGTGAAGGGAATACCTCTCCAGGTGATTCAGGCAGCAATATAAGCCTTCTCTCTTTCGATAAAGTTAATTTACAATAATACTTTGGATCCTACCATTTGGACCGCATGACACTGTTGCATTTTTTAACCTGCTGTCCAATGTCATTTAGCTGGGAATAAAGTTTCTACGATGTTGGCTTCAGGAGTTGGCTTAGGTTGGACTTGATGGACTAATGTCTTTATTCAACCTCAAATACTATGTAACTAGGAGTCAATGGATTTCAAGAGTTGTATACATGACAGTATCGTTACAGCATTTTGTTACCATATTGTTGGTAATGTTGTAACCAATATGTAACCATATTGTTGGTAATGTTTTATGCTTAGAAACCACACCATATACATACTAATGATATGTAGTGTCCTGCAGGCTTAGTTACATAAAATAGCTACATGAAGCTAGGGTGTTACATTATCATAATACGCTAACAAACAAAATTAATTCGTTTTGAAAATGTTTTTTTTTATTTAAGGCAAATTATTTGATAAACAATATAGAATGATTTAACAATATGCTCTATGCTTTAGTTTTGTAGACTTCTACAGCTATTTAAAAAGTAACTCTGAATTTGAAGTGATTATTAACTCAGACGTAATAGAATCAATTTATCATGGACGGTTAACTGACCTTGAATGCCTCCTTTTTTTTGGATTTTGACTTCCTCTATTTATCAAAAAGGAGAAATTGATTTATTGGAATAATAGTCATTATAAGACAAGCATTTCCATGAATTATCTTGAAAATTAATTGTTTCTAGTTAAATGAAGCAGTGCTATTTTTGGAGAATTATGCTGCCATAAACAAAGCGTAAACCTTTTATTCTAATAGTTTCAAAGTATATTTTTTTGCCACATCAGAAATATACAGCTCTTCAGATTTTTCAAATGTATATGTTATTTTCGAATGAATATGTTCGAATGATCCATTTGATGATTCTTTCAAGTTAAATATTGTTTGAGATGCTTCTGGTATCATTTAGAGTTTGACAGGTGCAATGGACCTACATTTGACCTCCTCGAGACCCACATTTCATCTCCTTCTAAGCTGTGTCAACCTGCTTCAAGCTATATTTTCATTCCTATTGGCTTGCATTTGGAGAGAAGCAATTCTGATGCAAACAAAAGGCCATCAACACAGGTTATTTGATCACCCTAGAGATTCTGCCACTGATGAAAAGTTTTCCTTTCTCCTATGACATCCCTCCTTCACTGCCTGAACCAATGAAAGGGTTCCACTCATAAAATATTAACATCAGCAGATATGCTGGCATGAAATGGAAATCAGAGAATGCTCATTTCCTTTTGTACCGGTGGTAACAGTCTGCTGGGAATCATAATATGGAAGATGCCTTAAAGTGTATCTATATCCCATATTTTTGGGATGCAGTGGAGAAAGTTAGAAACCCTGTGTGCAGATGCCACCATTTACATGCTCAAATTCTGGTCTTGATGTGCATGAGTCTAATTTAGATGCTGAAAACTATTTGATTCTGCCACCATCATTCATCTTACTGAGACATATTTTGTAGTCGAAATGCAGCTGCGGTTAAGAATTGATAAGGTTTTTTTTATAATGCATCCATTGAAGTCTGACATTATATTTTATCAAATTTCACAGGTTTTTTATGTTTGAAAAAGCAGCGACAAAGTGGTAAAATTGGTAGAAAGCTGCTAAAACAAAAATAATTAAATGTTAAAGGTAAAAACAAATGAAACTACGTGAAATCCTGTAAGAACATGTATATTTCAGTGATAGTGACAATGGCATTTATAAAGAACAGTGAGGTACTTAAGAATATGAATAACTTTGGTCTTAGATATGTAAGTAAAATAATTGAATAACATTTACTCTTCTGCTGCGACCATTAAGTAGAGAATTGATTGCTGGATTTTCTTTGTTTTATATTAGGGACATTGTTGCAAGAGGAATTAGTTGGCAGTGGTTCTTATTATGAATAATAATTTTTTCCACTGAAGTCCCCAAGAAATGTAGGAATACCTTAAAGCTTAAAGGGTTAATAAACCCTCAGCGGTTTTTGCATATATCTACTGCTAGCAGGCAGTAGATATATGCAAAAACTTTTTTTGGGAAACCCTTTCAAACAGGTTTAAACTTACCTGTTTCTTCGCCGCACGCTCCCGTCCAAACATCTGAAGAGTCTCGGGCGGCCGCAAAGGATCTTGGGGCATGCGCACTTCACATGTTTGGCTGGGAGATGAGGAGAGACACAAGGTAAGTCTATGGAGCAGCGTGCACCCGCACAGACTCAGTGGGACATCAGAGAAAAGAAGGACAGAGGAGTCAGCACTGGATCGGAGACCCGCAGACCAGTGAAAACTACACTAAAGAAGATAATTATCGGATTAAGAGACATGATTTAAGGTAAGTCCTTACTCTAACATTGGGTGGGGGGAAAAAAATTAGCCTTTAATGTCACTTTAAATACAGTATCCATGTTGGTTGGACCAACCCTTTACGTGTGTCTAAACCCAAACATGGAAATAATTGTGTTGTTGCACATGTTCCCATATTATCAACACATTTTATTCTTATGTTTTAGTTGAATCATATCAGCAAGGTGTACCCACATGCACTTCCTTTAGTAGAGTAAAAATGCTTACTAACTTCACTCTTTATTGCACTCTTCTGCTTTGGACAAAAAATTGTTGTACCAGCACACAGTGTGCTGTCATGGTCTGCTAGTGCACAACATTCACAGAAAGATCAATACAGTAGTAGAGAATTGTACCATGTTAGCCACTAATTAATTAACCTTTATAGATTCACAATTAACAGCAAGAAAAGAGATGTTCCCTTAGCGGAACATCTTGCAGCAAAGACCTCGGCATGAATGATCTCGATTACAGCACTGATAGGGAACTTATGATATCTGACAATAATGCCTGTTTTTTTCCTCAAGCCGGTGATCAAAGATATACGGACATTTCGAGAGGAATCTTATCCTCACTGTGGTGACAAGTTTATCTGAATGTCTTCAAGTCAGTTAGCCAAATAACATTTTCATAGATCTATCCTAACTATTTTTTAAATAACCATAACTATCCATGTGTTTCACGGAAAAAAAGCTGCATTTTATTATTGGCTTCTCTGGTAAATGGACATTTCAAAGGCACGCTCATTTGAAATGAGGATTGTGACTGGATTTTTCATATTTGAGTCAATTACCTCAATAACACTTCTAAATTGATCTCTACAGTCTAACCCTTTATAACAGCCTTTGCCACCCAAGTGTGTCAAGAAAAACAGTTTTTTTATTTTTATATTTCATTGCTCCTCTTGTACAAAAGAAACTGGCCGGTCAAACACGGCATTCTATTCTATTCTATTCGATACCACACACAATATGGAAGTGCAGGCTATCTGAATGCCATGTTTGACCGGCCGGTTTCTTCGTTTTTAACTGTGAGTTTTTACTTGTTTTTTAAATAAATGTTTATACCTACGACACCATGAGGAGTTTCGTTTTGTAATTTCCGCTATCCACTGACCAATGGGATATTGCTGGGACGGATGCTGGGATCACGTATCCATTGATCAACTTCTTATTGTTTACATACAATACTAGTGTGGTGATTGCGCACCCCAAAGGGGCGGTTGACATGGACACAAACAAACGGTGTGGAAAAAGATTTTCAAGCACTTTTGCACTATGTTGCACAGATTGGACTTAATACTAGAAATATTTCACTAAACAATATCAATATCACTTTGAACTTGACCCATCCACATATGGAATATATCCTTCTATCGCATGTATTTATTGAATCAAGGTTTTTAATTATTTGTCACTTATATTTATGTACACTAATTTTTATATATGATTTGATTATAATTTATTGCACATTAGCACTTTTGCAGATATTGCACCCCTATAATCATTTATATTTTAGCTGCTACTGAGGTAGTGACTCACAGGTCACTCATATTTGCATCACGCATGAGAGACTAATATAATATTCACGCACGATAATTAAAGAGAGCCCTAATATAACATCAAAGTAGGTTCATCTAAACTATCACTGATCCTTAGTGCTGCAGACTCAATATTTATAATAATGTGATCCTGTTTTACTAACAGTGCATTGAGCTACAGAAGTATCATTTTGTAAATGTTAAATTCTATTTTAAACAGAAGTTTCATTGTAAGTGTAATTTGCAATGATGGATAAACTGATTCCACTATCATTGATAATAAATAACTTGGGCCACTTGTGATATAGTGAGATGAAACCCCCAAAACAGACATGTACCAAACCTCTAAATGTAGTATATGACAGTCATTCTAGTCTTGATAAACCTCAAATTATAGGGCATTAACAATATTTCTTCTACACAAATGCTTTTTTTATTAAACAGATTATACTTTTCATATTATGTTATTTGTGGATATCAGAAAAGAAGCATCCACATATGCAATTTTTAAAATTTAAATTAACTATGGAAAAGGTTTTTCAGGTAGAATTACCTTGTTTAGCACTGTCTTCCTGAGGGTGATATCAAATAGACAAGCAATTCACAAGACATTAACTTTAATAGACTGTCATTACTACACTGTGAGCAGAATACATTCACCTGGCACTCAGTACAGCTTTTGGTTCAGCTGCTGTTTTAATGAAACGTATAAAGCCTGTCAAACTCTGATTGCAAAAGAACAGAAAATGCATGATCTCCGTGAACAAATGGGATTAAAGAAGAACATATGGACAGAAGTGAGAAAGGTATGATGCAGTAAGATTTGAGCTTCTGGAAGAACTTTCTTATAATTTTAGCCACCAGTTCTTGTGTTTGTCACTATTTTTAAAGGCTGGGTTCCAGGAGTAAAATATGTACACTGCAATCTTTTGTAGTTAAGTGCCATTTATTTTAGAAAATAAAAGGTGGGAGAGAATGTAGCAGCCAAAATATAATGGCTCTAAAATACCATGTTAAAAACGATAAAAATAGCAATTCAACAAATTATACCACAACACTGTTGAAAATGATACAGGAATATTTTCTTCCCGCCAATGCAGGCTTAGTAGAGACACATTGAAAATACTTCATTTATTGTTTTCATTATGTCACTAAGATGCCACAAAATAGACTATGACCTATTAAAAAAATCTGAATCGGTTTATCTGGAACAATTCCCAAAAAATAGGATGACTCATGCCTTGTGAAAGAATAGGAGCGCTAGTTTTTATAAAATGTTGCTGTATGTAACATACTTTTCTGTTATACATTGCTCAAGAGAAATATCAAAAGATGTTTATTGCCTCCATCTGTCACTAAATTTTTGGATGGGTTGTCAGCAAATTCAGATATATTAAATCTGTTTGGAAGAGTTGGACTTCTCAACATGTCTAGAATCTAGCAGAATTAAATTAAACTGCAGTGTACACAATTTAAATAGACAGAGTCATTTTCTGTGTTACATGACATGACATTAAAAGTCTATTAAAACAGTAACTTTGGCAAAAGTGTATGCAAAAGTTTTGAGCTTTTGGAAGTAACATAATTTTGATTAATGCTGAAATAAGTTAGGATGGAAAGACACCAGTATCATCCAGACACTTTTGATTTCCGCACACTACTGCATGAACAACCTTGACTAGAGTGTCCACAGGTATTGCTCTGCATGATATTTCTATTTCTTCCTGCAGTGCAGCCAGCGTAGGTGGTTTTCTACAGTATACAACATTCTTTAGTATTCCCCATAGATAGAAATTGAGGGGTGTTAAGTCTGGAGAACGTGTAGGGAATTCAACAGCACCCCTACATCCTATCCAACATCCTGGAAGAATGTCATCGAGATAGGCTCTTACGTTCCGAGGGTAGTGAGGTGGTGCGCAATCTTTCTGAAAGTAAAATTGCTCATCTGCATAAAGCGCATGAATGGCCAGTTTGTTGAAACCACTCACAGTACTCCATTCTCAGATCAGGGTCATCTTCGATCATGTAACAGTCTCGAGATGTAACATTTTTAATATGCTCTCTTCAGAATACGTTGTACGCTTGATCTGCTAATTCCTGTCTTGTGTACATTGTTTGACAGACTTTTACGGTGAGCATGTAAACTGCCATATCCGAGGAAGCAGGCCTTGTTGCTATGCGATGCCTCCCAGATCTTTCGTTCTGCACATCACACACAGTGTCATTGGTTTTCAAAGTTATCATGAATCCATGCGATTGTTAATCGTGTAGGTGGTTCTGTTCCAAACTCACGTTGCCATTGTCATTGAACTTCACACACATTTTTAAATTTACAATACCACTTCAAAATGGTCTTGCGTTGCTCAAAAGTCAAGTGTGCCTCTGCCATTTTCTTTGACTCTCTCCTAACGGTCACATGGTGATATCAACAATGGTGCAACTACTGATATCTTTAGAGGAAACATATATGGATAAATAATATATATATCCAAGTGATCAGAGGTGTGGGCACACAACTCTCAGTTGGATAGTAACACAATCAAATGTATTCTATGACAATAAATACAATAAAAGTAAATCATTGTTAGTCATAATTTAAGTAATACAGTATTCTGGATAGATTACTGAATTAATATATCCTTATTTGATATGCAACATATGGTACAATCCAGCTAAATAGAGGTAAATAGAATTAATTGTCTTTCTTTTAAATTAATTCAGTATGTTAGGAGCTACGTGCTATTCAGAAACTGGAAATCCTCAAGAAATCAAATCAAATATGTTTTGCTTTGTAACTGCCAAATCTGTGACATTTAATTAGTTGAGCAAAAAATAACGATACACAACTGAAATGCTGTTTTCAACAGCCACTTCTAGTTGATTTAATCTGGCTGTATCTGCACATCTAAAAATGTTGCAATGTCTTTTAGACCAGCTTCTCTCAAGAACACTCTGGTTCCAATGTTATTGGTTCTAGAGCCAGCCTACCGGGTTAAAGATAATAGCAATCAAAAGTTTTCTAACTACTTCAAATACCTTATTCCCTGGGAACAGTCATTAGGCCAGCACATGACTGATTTTGCTGTACCTGGACCCTAACAACAATACCAGAAGACTGTTATCTAATGTCTAGGGGCACTTTAACCTCCCTGGCGGTATTCCCAAGTGTAGCTCGGGGTTACTTTTCCATATCATAAGCGGTAACCCCGAGCTACACTCCGGAATGCCGCATAGCATTTACTTACCTTGTCCCTCTAGCCGCGCTGTGTTTTGCAGCCGATGCCGGCTTCTGGGTTCCGTCGCTTGCGAGCGTACGCGTCGCAGGAGGGCAGAACCGGCAGGATATTACAAAAAAAACGGAAAAAAACGACAAAGACGAAAAAATGCGAAAAAAAATAGACCGAAAATTGACATGAAAATTGACATGAAAAAAATTTAAAATCATACCGCTAGGGAGGTTAAAGATAAAACATGCAAAGTTCATGTCTAAGGGTACCTAAAAAAGATGAAGCATGCAAAGTTAATGTTAGTCTACTTGTGATTACTATATAAAAAATGCAGGGTTGTTTTAAAAAATATATATATATTGTTACCCTTGGCTTTTTTTTACAGAAAGACATGGTCATCACCCCATACACAGCAAGTTAAACATACAGTAAGAGATACATGTAATTACATTCTAACAAATTAGGTTGCTGATATTTCCTAATTAAGCCTTGTACAATCTACACTGACAATCTTTGTAGAATTACACAAGGCTTCCCCTTCCAATGCCAAGCATTGGGAAGAGGACCAGCTGGTTCACTGTAGAATACACAACTTCCGACACTCCTGGAAGTGTCCAAGGTGATTACAAATAAAGTCTCTGTTTTCAGCACAGTGAAGAACGTAGACATCCCAGGTATGATAAAGTTTGAAACACTAAATCATAAATTATAATATAATAAATAATAAACTCAAAGCCGAATGCCGGCATCGGCCTGAGCGCACACAGCAGAGGGTACCGCGGGCTTGCAAGGACAAGGTAAGTGACACTTTTGTGCAATCCCAAGTGTGGCTTGGGGTTACCGCTCTTGGTACTAAAAATTAACCCCGAGCCACACTCTGGAATACCGCCAGGGAGGTTAAGCAGTTTTTTTTACAGGGGTTGCTTTACTAAAGGAGTAGACCATATTTGCTTTGAAAGTGAATTTTCACTTTGATGGGGAATTTCTACTTACCGTAGTGAATGTGGGGAAAATCCACTCTTCAAAGTCCAGCTAATTATGTGCAAAATAAATCTATAGGGGTTATTCACAAAGGAGCTGAAGGATCCAGCCGTAGCTTCGGATGATCCTTCACCTCTCTTTGGCCGCCCTATGAGAATAGGGGCGAACGGTAGCGAGTATGCTGGTGGAGTTTTGGCTCAGCCGATCCAGATGTTGGATCAGCTGAGTCGAAGTCCTTCTGCACTTCGGCTCAGCTGAACATGCAGAGCATGTTCAACTGATCAAAGTGCAGCTGAAGGCAGCCAATGTAGGACTGATTTCAGCCGATGTACTGCTGAAATCAGCCATACTGAGCCGTAGTGAATTGCTGAATGTTGTCCAGCTCACTTCACTACGGCTCGGTTATTCACTCGGCTGCTTTTGACGGCTTTGTGAATAACCCCCTATGTTTTTGCTTGCACATGATTGGATAATAGAGTCAGCACAGCTTTACCACATTGACTAAGCTAAGTGAAAATTTGCTTGAAATGTAAATATTTATTTTGCAAAGTGAACATGCTTTGCTTCTTTAGCATGTCAGCAAAACATAGTGACCAGGAGCTATCTCCATATACAACACACCAATTACCAAAGCAGTCAGACCACTGTTAACTTCAGAACTGTGAAATCCCTTCTTATATCGAGATAAAATATGATGCTGAAAATTCAAATCAATATAATGACAAATTAATAGTAACACTACTAATTAGAATGGTTTATAAAAAGCACTTAAATGTAAATTATTCAGTATGATGGGCCATTTCTAAACATAAGTAATCTAGATGGTCATTTGAAGTGCCACCAGCTGGAAAAGATGCCAGAGTGAAGTCAACCTCAAATTTAGGTGTCAGGAAGTACTAGGCAAAATGTATCTGTGAAATAGGTCTGTGAAGGTTCTCATTTATTCAGGTCATGGTATACCTGGTAGTAGTTGCAACTGGATATATTCTGTAATTGACCCTATTACAGTATTTATCCAATAGGGTTCAGATGCATGAGCATTAACAGACAAAAAGACAAAAACTGTTATGACATATTTGTTGTGTGCACAGCATACAAATGTAATAGCTCCATCTGAACGTATGGATTTACAATAATACCAGCCTGTCAAGAGGCATTGCAGTTTATACATTCAAACAGGCAATGCTCCTTATGATCAGTAACAGTGCCTCTGTCATAAGGCAACAAAGTAAGCAACAAAGTAAATACTGTCATAATAAAAGATAGGCTTTTTGATTCTAGCAAGTGAGAATTTTCATCAGGTTGGGAAAGTAATTTGCTTTAATACTAAACATAACTTGCTAAATTATGCCAAAAGACAAAGGGGTCTATTCACTAAGCTGCAGTAGGCTGTTCGGCTATTCACTTCAGGCTGGTACGGCTGAAATCAGCCGTACATCGGGTGGCTTCACGTGGCTTCGGGTCGGCCGAAAGGCTTTGGGAGTCTCCCGCTCCCTGCCGCAAAGGAGAGAAACACTGATTTTTCTTTTTTTTTCTTTATTCTGAATATATTATATAGAAACAAAAATAAAATAAAAATTTGCCCATAGGAATGCATTGCTAGATTCCTATTGGCTATTTCAATTTGCCATAGCCAATAGTAAACTATCATTGCACCCGCCCTCTGCTGCAGTTCTCCATCAGGTCCATCAGCAGAGGGCGGGTGCAATGCTAGTTTACTATTGGCTATTGCAAATTGAAATAGCCAATAGGAATCTAGCAATGCCTTCCTGTGGAATGCAAAGTGATTTACAAGCCACTGTTCTCTTCACTATAATGTAGATAGATTCAAGAGCTGTTTGTACTTGAGCCCTCATATGATTCCACTGTTAGGAGTAGGGTTATATTAAAAATAGGTATATTTAGGGGTACTATATACCACAGTCTCTAAGGCTGCCACTGTCATCTCTCTCTTTTTTTTTTTCTATTCTGACACGGCTCCGTGTCAGAATAAAGAAAAAAAAAGAAAAATCAGTGTTTCTCTCCTGGGCGGCCGGGAGTGGGAGACTTTTCTGTCTGGAGATCAGTGTCCCTGGTTAGCTGGTAAGTTAGCCGAAGGATTGGCCGAAGCTATGGCTAGATCCTTCGGCTGCTTCGTGAATAGAGTCTGGTAATGTAGAATGGCAATGGACTCCCCCAAACAGGAATTACATGCTCCAAAGAGGGCTCTACAAACCATGAATGATTCAGCCTGTGAAAACTATCTATGTCACAAGGAACAGGTGTTCTGATCTCAAAACTATTAGATTCAATAGGGTCATTAGAGGTTATCCAAGGTCAATGTGTTCTGTTTGAGGATGGGCTTTCTGGTTGAGAGGTGAGGACACTGTTGCTCTTCTCATACTGCAGTGCTAGGTGCAAGTTGTATAAAAAAGTGTGTCTTTAGCATTTTTTCATATGTCCAGGGATGGACTGTCGCAGTGTCACAGATAGATCATCCGATATATAATTTTCAAGTGGATTGTGGCAAAGACGTAGTGATTTCTCTGAGAAATTGGGATGGGTGGATGCCAAAGCAGAAACTCTAATGAGGTTATTCACAAAAGGGTGAAGGGTTTGGAGAAGGCAGGAGAAGAGAACAATCTAGGGCAACATAGCTGAACTGGAAAGTGAGCTGAAATGGATCATTTTTCCAAACCAGCTATTTTGGCCTAGATTGTTCACTTATCCTGCCTTCTCCAAACTCTTCACCCTACTGTGAATAGCCCTATAAGTTTCACTCTCTGAGTTTCATAATTTTGAAAGTGTGTTTTTTGAAGTGTATTGTTTTTTCCCTTTTATGTATTTGATTATTTTTGTGTACTGTTGTTCTAAATATTTTGTTTTACATTTTTTTAACTTCTTGTTTCTTTCTCTGGAGAAAAAAGGTGCATAATGAGATGTTTTTTGGCACTAGAACAGGTCAAACTTTGACTCCAATGCATTTTGCTTATATTTTGAAATTTCAGGGGAATGCAAACTCTCAGTTTCAATTATCCTTCCTGAGGAGGAGAGGTAGTAAATTCAGATACTGTATAGGTGGTGTCGAATACAGAGCAGTCTGCGCCGTATGGAAAGATATTTTCCTTTTTATCATAATTCACAAGCTTGTAAAAGAACATGTTTTTTAAAGATGGTTTTAATGCAAAATATACAACATGTTCATATAACCCAAGTGACCCTGCAACAATATATATTTCTCTTTTTATGTTTGCAAACAGTTTATGAAAAGTCAATGTTAAAAACAAATTACAGCTAAAAATTTAGTTGGAATGTATTTATGCTTTCTGAACCAATACACATACAGGGTTATTCATTCACAAAAGGGTGAAGAGTTTGGAGAAGGCAGGAGAAGTGAACAATCTAGGACAAAATAGCTGAACTGGAAAGTGAGCTGAACTGGAGAATTGTTCTAAAATCAGCAATGTGGTCCTAGATTGTTCACTTCTCTTGCCTTCTCCAAACTCTTCACCTTTTTGTGAATAACCCTGATAGTCTCTATATATACCATGCTATATATACCCAGTTCAGATTGCGTAGATGCTTTCCATGTGTCCCTAATACCTGTCATGTGACTTCTGATGGCAATTTCTGAACAAAAAGTTTAAAATCGAAAATAAGCTAATAGTTTGGGCTTGGCAAATGACAAAGATGCTTACCTGAATAAGTTTACATGGAGTCCTGAGAGATGACAGTGGCAGCCTTGGAGACTGTGGTATAGTACCCCTAAATATTCCTACTCCTAACAGTGGAATCATATGAGGGCTCAAGTACAAACAGCTCTTGAATCTATCTACATTATAGTGAAGAGAACTGTGGCTTGTAAATCACTCTGCATTCCCTTTTGTATGTATACATATCCTGGACAACTTCTTCATACAATCTATTTTTGTATTCCTTATGCAGGTGGTACTCCTTCAAGGCAGAAAGGATTTTTAGGATGCATTCGTTCTTTAAAATTAAACGGCATTGCCGTGGATTTGGAAGAAAGAGCTAAAGTGACCCCAGGAATTAAACCGGGCTGTCCAGGACATTGCAGCAGCTATGGAAACTTATGCCACAGTGGGGAGCAGTGTATTGAAAAGCCGGCTGGGTTTTCATGTGACTGTAGCGCATCTGCATATGCTGGAGCATTTTGTAAAAACGGTGGGTGTCACCTGATATTTTTTCACATTTTGTACAGGCACGTATTTAGAGTTTGTTGAAACTAGAAAGCTCCATTTAAATCATTTTAAAACTCTAATTCATGTTATTTACAGACAATAAAATAAACAGTGCATAGTGATAAAAATCTGCCCACTTGCTAATATTCTTTGAGTGCCCATTCATACCAGCTATGTGTTTGTTATGCATTTTGTGCATTTACTTGCATTTGACATGCATTTGGTATGCATTTATATGCATTTGCAATGTGTTTTTCCTAAGCTTTATGGCCTTTTTTTGTTCACTACAAAATATGTACCAAAATGATATGTGTGCTGCAGTTTTCTCCTAGATGTTGGCCTTTCTTCTGTTGTCCCTATAACATTTGTTCTGATGGTTATTAATCTCTGGGTACTCCTGAACCATGCTAACAAAGAATTCTACATCCACTTGGTTGCCATTATGATATGTAATTAACCTTCTGCACTGCTCTGAACACACCATATGTATAAATGTATAACCAGCAAGTGAAATGGGGATGAACCAGACATAAGAGGAGGCAGACTTTTCCAGAGTACCGTTTATGTGCATTATATTGCATTTACACGTGTTTAGGTGCATTAGCCTGCTGCATGTTTCCTTATTTGCAACCCAAAGTCATGCTGTGAACTATGCTCATTAGCCAACATGGATTTTGGGCTGTCCTTGCAGTAGGAATGTGTTTAAAAACACATCCCACTGCATCAGGTGTGAATGGGCCTTGAGAGTTTCGAAGCAGTTTTATTATCACCACAGACAGCTCTAAGGCTGTTTTGTTTTGCACATGATTAGGTATTCCAAATAAACATGGCTTTAAAATGCAACTTATCCAAAAAACTAAGGGGTCTATTCACAAAGCTGCCGAAGGATCTAGCCATAGATTCAGCTGTTCCTTCGGCTAGCTTCAATCCCAGGACCCCTTCGGTTCAGTAGAACCGAAGGGCTGCTGTACGGGCTATTCACTATAGCCCGCACAGCTCCCGAAGTTGGCCGAGGGGCTCAGTCAAGTCGAAGGCATATGCTTCGGCTCGACTGAGCCGAGGTGAAAGCCGAAGCTAACAGAAAGGCCGGCCATTGGCCTGCCGACAGCCTGCTACTGACTGCTGGGCAGAGCGGCTGGCTCTGGCCACTTGCACAGACTTGTATAGCCACTTGCATAGCTTTGGCTGATCCTTCGGCTAGCTTCGATCCCAGGACCCCTTTGGCCTGGGATCGACAGCCTGCTACTGGCTGCTGGGCGGAGCGGCTGGCTCCGGCCATTTGCACAGACTTGCATAGCCAATTGCATAGCTTTGGCTGATCCTTCGGCTAGCTTTGATCCCAGGACCAGTTCAGTAGTAGTTTTCACTAGTACTAGTTTTTCAGTAGTACTATTCACTATAGCCCGTACAGCTCCCGAAGTTGGCCGAGGGGCTCAGTCAAGCTGAAGGCATATGCTTCGTCTCAACTGAGGTAACCAGGGACGCTGATCTCCAGACAGCCCAACTCTCCTGGACGCTCCGGGAGTCTCCCGCTATTAGATAGCGGCTCCTGGCCGCCCGGAAAGAGAAACGTTTTCTCCCAAAAAGTTTTACTGTGCTCGATCGAGCAGAGTAAACCTTTCCCTGCTCTGTTGTCTTTTTTTTTCTTCTGACAGCAGCAGAACAGCCCAGCCAATAGAAAACAGGTACCACAGAGGTACCGAGCAGAATAGCTGAGGCTCCTCTTATGTCTATTCACTCACTGCTGTTCGGCATCTATGAGAATAGGCGGAACAGCAGCGAGTAGCCTGCCAGAGGTTCGGCTCAGCCGATCCAGATGTTGGATCGGCTGAGTCAAACTCCTTCTGCACTTCGGGTCGGCCGAAAATGCTGAGCATGTTTGGCCGACCCGAAGCCAGCCGCAGCAAGCCGATGTACGGCTGATTTTAGTCGGTGTACGGCTGAAATTAGCCGTACAAGCCTGAAGTGAATAGCCGAACAGTGTTCGGCTCACTTCACTTTGGGTCGGTTATTCACTCGGCTGCCTACGGCAGCTTTGTGAATAGACCCCTAAGTATATACCAGGCTAACTGAACCTTTTCTACTTCTTTGGTGTATCAACCCCAATAAGTTTCTCTTTTAAACCACTGAAACATAATATATCTTAATCCATTGTTACTTCATTTTCCATTATAATACATGCGGAGGAAGAAGAATATTTAAGTTTGTGAATGAGGGGTTGCTAGGAGTGATCCATCCAATTCTGTTTGCTCACCACTACTTAATATATCCTAATAATGTGCAAATGCACAGGTGGCAAAAATTGATTTATAAACACCCAGATGCACACATAAAGAACACTAGACATTCATTTTCTATCCAATTTCCTGCTGCATATTAAAAGTAAAAATAAATGTAACCCATTTTCCATTTCTTCTTTTGCAGAAATTTCAGCATATTTTCAAGCAGAATCATCAATAACTTACAATTTCCATGCAAATCACTCTATGGCTAAAAATTCAAGCTTGCATCCATTTTCTCCAAATGCAGGCATATCTTCTAAAGAGACTATTGCATTTAATTTTAGAACAACGCAAGCACCAAGTTTATTATTGTTTATCAGTACTTTTACTAAGGAGTATATTTCAATCATCATTTCAAGAAATGGTAAGAGTATTTGTATATATATATATATATATATATATGACCAACTGTAATTCATGCCTAAATCCTGATTTATGCGTTAAACATCACAGTTAATGAGATACTTGTAGAAACCGACTTCTTAACTGTTTGATGACATTTGCTACATTGTATGCTAAGGATACATTGGGGTCTATTCACGAAGCTTTGGCCCCAGGACCCCTTCGGTTCAGTAGAACCGAAGGGGTGCTGTACGGGCTATTCACAATAGCCCGTACAGCTCCCGAAAGATGTTGAATCGGCTGAGTCGAACTCCTTCTGCACTTCGGGCCGACCCGAAGCCACGTGCAGCAAGCCGTACCAGCCGTACCAGCCGTACCAGCCGTACCAGCCTGAAGTGAATAGCCGAACAGTGTTCGGCTCACTTCACTTCAGATCGGTCATTCACTCGGCTGCCCTCGGCAGCTTAGTGAATAGACCCCATTATCTCCTGAAGTTTGCAGACAGCAATCACTGCTTTTATGATTACTGTTGTTGCTTCTGTATTGGCTACTTCTCATTCCATGACAGTTCTTTAGACATTGCTGTGGGATAAAGAACATATGAATGTTGTGCTGATGCTTTTACTGCTGTACTGTTGGAGATAAGTGCCGCAATCACAAAACTGCAATACTTTTAATGCCCTGCATTTTTACCTTCAGGAATTACAGTTTTACAATCACTGCTTTTTGCAACATATTTTATTACACACAAGCAAGATCTCCTTTGTACTAATATTTTACTGCAGAAGAGAAAATAGCCTTAAAACATTGGAAGAGAAAACAGGAGGACAAAGTAACCTAAAACAATAGCCTAAGAACAATCAATCAGAAGAGAAAAAAATCTAAGAACATTTGATTTTGCCGCTGATTAAAATGCACAGAACAAATGTATATGTAGTTTTTCTGCATGAATAGTTATCATTTGTTTTTATACCTTTGTGTGCCATGATTTCAACTTTAATTAGAGCATTAATGTGCATTCACTTTGGATGGTCAACCAATGTCCGGTTAAACCTCACCTGATCCTGAAAGTTGTAGTCAAATGATTACTCCTTCAGTACATCTATTGTAAGATGTTTGTCCATAGTGTCCAAGTGGTGTTTCAATAAAATACTAAACTTGGAGGGGCGAAGCGGAGCACATTTTTAAACATGCTATGTAGTCACCAAAAAGAATATTGTTATGAGATCCTGACACTATGCAATCTCCACATACTTTAATATGCTTTACACGTATGTCAAACATAACAGAATGCTTTGACTGCTTCAGGATTGCCCAACGTTGATAAATGGTGGCATCCTAAAGCAGTTTTACCAAGATCTTGGCTGTTCCATTTTAAACAGCCACTGATGGATGTTCACATAGAAGTGATCCGGTGGATATACAGCTGCCTGATCGATTGTACGGTGCTGCAGAGTGTGCTCCTCCCCCGTGCTGCTGCCACCAGCTACCCTGGGCTTTCCTGTTCCCCATGCAGGCCCTGGACCAGCACAGAAGGTCTGTCGTCTTCAATCGGAGGGAGATCATAACACTCTAAGCTGCTGACCTCTCCTCTGATCACTGGACCTGGAAGTGATGTGTATTGCATCACTTCTGAGGTCCCTCTGTAATTTATCTGGCTCCTATAACCAGGAGAAGAAGCTGGTGAAGCAAATTGCTGCTTCATCAGCTTCTTTTTGGTCCCTATGTTATATTAGGGGTCTAATAGATCCCTAATGTCTCCATATAGAGGACCTGTCACATGCTCTTTAGTATTACATAGGGGGTTAATAGCCATAAAGTTAAGTGTAGCAAAAAAAAAAATGGAAGTCACATATAAAAAAAAATTTAAATGCAAAAAGTTTTTTCTAAAGTCCCCTGACCCCACGTATATGCACATACAAATGCAAACCTGCGTCAGGTGCACCTCAGCGTAAAAATGACGATTGAGACATAGATGTTACATATCACCACGAATGCTGGTGTGTAAGCAATAATTCTAGGACCATCAATCACAGTTAGCACTAAACTGATGGGTAGTATTGTAGTTTTTTGTGATTTTCTGGGCACAGGCAATTTTAAGGCTTGACATGTTTTACATCTATTTTCCTGACGTGACCTCAACTTTTATATTTTACCAAAAAATTGGGTATTATATTTCTGTGCACTAAATTTCATTTTAGTGTATTGTATCCTAAAAATTCTGGTTTGATAAACATTTGAGCAAATACCTTGTGACATAAAAAATGCAACTAGCAATTTCCTATTCTATGGGGCCTCTGCTTTCAGAAAATATTGTTTAATGATTTTAAGCTTTTTTCTAGCCATAAAATCAGATGTTATGATGTGTGTGCAAATATGAAGAAATTGCTCTGCACAGCAAGTAGTTAAAGGATTTGGTTTCAAGCGTCTTTCTGTCAGTCTCATAGTTAAAACAAACAACTTAATGTGTATTTAGGAAGTCAAGAGAATCTGTCAGGATGTCTGACACAACTAAGGCTCCCATAAGTCTGTCATTATCTGACACATAGCAGCAGTGCTAGATGACTGCAGGGTGTCCATGTATCATTATCTCACAGGATTCTTACAACTTTCACCCATAATTCCCATGTTTTTACTTTAATTACTTTAGAAAATTGTGTGACTCCTGGGTGAAAGTTGTGTTTCCTGTGAAAACATTTATAAATAGACCCCTAAGTAAAGCCACACATATTTGCTATTTTGCAGCACTAGCTATAGTGTACTGGATGGGAGCCATGACTGTGGCATTTACCAGACGTTGCTTTAGGATAATTGTTTATATTGAAATATTGAAAATGTATTCTGTTTTTCTTTAGGAAGTTTACAGATTAGATACAGATTGGATCATCAGCAAGATCCTGAAGTATTTAGTTTCCATTTTAAGAATCTAGCTGATGGCCACCTCCAGAAAGTGAAGATTTTGAGAAAGCAAGATATTCTGTTTGTGGAGGTATGCATGGTTTGTTTATAAAAAGTGAGGAATACACTGATTTTGGGGGAAAAAAATAAAAATTTTCTATATATGGGTTTCTGGTGCTATTTCTCTTGTAGTCCAGAGATGTTTAGGTACGGGGAACTGCTTTTTCTGTTTGCTAATAAACTGATTATATGGACAATTCACATAAATACATAACAGTAGACATCAATAAAACTGTGGCTATATACTTGTGCTTGGATGAATAATCGTATGTTTTACATCCCCAGTTTTCAATGTTATGATATAATATAGTGATCACTGTATTCATCACAAGAGCAATGATTAGTCAATATCTTTCTCACACTAAATAGAAGAATAAAAGTGCAGCAAATGTTGAGGAACATTATCCCTGTGTACATAACAGATAAATGGAACTCTGAGATAATATCTCAGAACTTTAAAATGTCAGAATTCTGACTACACTTCCTATATCAGTGTAATGGTTGGATAGCAATGGTTTCATATTGTAGATGTTCAACATTGCTACCACTGTCTTTTTTCCAAGCTGAACTCGTGCATCTGGTAGACAGAAAATCGGGATGAGATACCGTTCAAAAAGGAGGAAAGTAAGATAGGAAAATAAGACAAAGGGACTAGAGCCAACATAGGAATAAGAGATTAGGATTTGCATAGTTTTCAATACAATAAATTGGGATATACAGTAGGTACCAGCTTTAGTTGAACAATCCCACATATATATATAATATAAAATGTTTAGCAATGTTTCTATGATATATTTCCTTTTATTACATTATGATAATATGTTGCACTTTTCCTTTAGGTTAACGAATATACAAGTGAGAAATTTATTTTGACTTCTGGTACAGACTTCAGTTCAATCCATTCTCTTGAGCTTGGAAAGATATTAGGTAATAATTTTTTAAAGGATCGTGAATGTGACATAGTTTATCTCATTGATAGAAAAGTATGTCTGGTCGGTGAATTTAATTAAAACTGACAAGTAAGAGAAAAAAATGCCCTTTTGTCAAGTCAAAGCATCATTTCAAATGAGTGCTTCTTTCAGATTGGCAAGTGGGCTCTCCTGAAACTAATTTCACACTTATCTCTCCATTTTTTAATCAGACATCCGGGAACATGATATTTTCCTCAAAAGAGGATTGATTTATAAGTGCAGTACGTGATTCTGCTGTGATCAGAGGGGAAAAAAAGCTTAATGTGATTCAAAGTCAAATAAACCTAGTCGTATCAAGTATGAATGATGATAGAAAAACATAGCAATTACTAAAGCAATGTAGAATATAAAATATAACTGGTAGAATGTTTTATAAAACATCATAAATAATACAATTATAATTGTCATTGTATTGCTTTTTTCAAAACCAAGTTGGGCAGGTGTATAAGGAAATGTTTTAAAGTATTCAGCAGTACGTAATTATGTATATATACATTTTGGGATTAAAATTCAAAACCCCGCTCCAGGCCAAACTTCCAAAACATTTTTTTAGGTTGACTAATGCTGAAAAGAATGAGAACTTCTTTCTTAATGCTAGTGAAAACAGGTAATTTAGGCATCAAAGAACACATGTACATTGCTTGTACAATATTGTAATAGTACAAAACGTAATGTTAGGTGAAGAAAACATGTTAAAAGAAGAGGGTAACGTAAAGCACTTTACTCCAAACTGGAAGGAAACATATATATGATACATATCACCACGAATGCTGGTGTGTAAGCAATAATTCTAGGACCATCAATCACAGTTAGCACTAAACTGATGGGTAGTATTGTAGTTTTTTGTGATTTTCTGGGCACAGGCAATTTTAAGGCTTGACATGTTTTACATCTATTTTCCTGACGTGACCTCAACTTTTATATTTTACCAAAAAATTGGGTATTATATTTCTGTGCACTAAATTTCATTTTAGTGTATTGTATCCTAAAAATTCTGGTTTGATAAACATTTGAGCAAATACCTTGTGACATAAAAAATGCAACTAGCAATTTCCTATTCTATGGGGCCTCTGCTTTCAGAAAATATTGTTTAATGATTTTAAGCTTTTTTCTAGCCATAAAATCAGATGTTATGATGTGTGTGCAAATATGAAGAAATTGCTCTGCACAGCAAGTAGTTAAAGGATTTGGTTTCAAGCGTCTTTCTGTCAGTCTCATAGTTAAAACAAACAACTTAATGTGTATTTAGGAAGTCAAGAGAATCTGTCAGGATGTCTGACACAACTAAGGCTCCCATAAGTCTGTCATTATCTGACACATAGCAGCAGTGCTAGATGACTGCAGGGTGTCCATGTATCATTATCTCACAGGATTCTTACAACTTTCACCCATAATTCCCATGTTTTTACTTTAATTACTTTAGAAAATTGTGTGACTCCTGGGTGAAAGTTGTGTTTCCTGTGAAAACATTTATAAATAGACCCCTAAGTAAAGCCACACATATTTGCTATTTTGCAGCACTAGCTATAGTGTACTGGATGGGAGCCATGACTGTGGCATTTACCAGACGTTGCTTTAGGATAATTGTTTATATTGAAATATTGAAAATGTATTCTGTTTTTCTTTAGGAAGTTTACAGATTAGATACAGATTGGATCATCAGCAAGATCCTGAAGTATTTAGTTTCCATTTTAAGAATCTAGCTGATGGCCACCTCCAGAAAGTGAAGATTTTGAGAAAGCAAGATATTCTGTTTGTGGAGGTATGCATGGTTTGTTTATAAAAAGTGAGGAATACACTGATTTTGGGGGAAAAAAATAAAAATTTTCTATATATGGGTTTCTGGTGCTATTTCTCTTGTAGTCCAGAGATGTTTAGGTACGGGGAACTGCTTTTTCTGTTTGCTAATAAACTGATTATATGGACAATTCACATAAATACATAACAGTAGACATCAATAAAACTGTGGCTATATACTTGTGCTTGGATGAATAATCGTATGTTTTACATCCCCAGTTTTCAATGTTATGATATAATATAGTGATCACTGTATTCATCACAAGAGCAATGATTAGTCAATATCTTTCTCACACTAAATAGAAGAATAAAAGTGCAGCAAATGTTGAGGAACATTATCCCTGTGTACATAACAGATAAATGGAACTCTGAGATAATATCTCAGAACTTTAAAATGTCAGAATTCTGACTACACTTCCTATATCAGTGTAATGGTTGGATAGCAATGGTTTCATATTGTAGATGTTCAACATTGCTACCACTGTCTTTTTTCCAAGCTGAACTCGTGCATCTGGTAGACAGAAAATCGGGATGAGATACCGTTCAAAAAGGAGGAAAGTAAGATAGGAAAATAAGACAAAGGGACTAGAGCCAACATAGGAATAAGAGATTAGGATTTGCATAGTTTTCAATACAATAAATTGGGATATACAGTAGGTACCAGCTTTAGTTGAACAATCCCACATATATATATAATATAAAATGTTTAGCAATGTTTCTATGATATATTTCCTTTTATTACATTATGATAATATGTTGCACTTTTCCTTTAGGTTAACGAATATACAAGTGAGAAATTTATTTTGACTTCTGGTACAGACTTCAGTTCAATCCATTCTCTTGAGCTTGGAAAGATATTAGGTAATAATTTTTTAAAGGATCGTGAATGTGACATAGTTTATCTCATTGATAGAAAAGTATGTCTGGTCGGTGAATTTAATTAAAACTGACAAGTAAGAGAAAAAAATGCCCTTTTGTCAAGTCAAAGCATCATTTCAAATGAGTGCTTCTTTCAGATTGGCAAGTGGGCTCTCCTGAAACTAATTTCACACTTATCTCTCCATTTTTTAATCAGACATCCGGGAACATGATATTTTCCTCAAAAGAGGATTGATTTATAAGTGCAGTACGTGATTCTGCTGTGATCAGAGGGGAAAAAAAGCTTAATGTGATTCAAAGTCAAATAAACCTAGTCGTATCAAGTATGAATGATGATAGAAAAACATAGCAATTACTAAAGCAATGTAGAATATAAAATATAACTGGTAGAATGTTTTATAAAACATCATAAATAATACAATTATAATTGTCATTGTATTGCTTTTTTCAAAACCAAGTTGGGCAGGTGTATAAGGAAATGTTTTAAAGTATTCAGCAGTACGTAATTATGTATATATACATTTTGGGATTAAAATTCAAAACCCCGCTCCAGGCCAAACTTCCAAAACATTTTTTTAGGTTGACTAATGCTGAAAAGAATGAGAACTTCTTTCTTAATGCTAGTGAAAACAGGTAATTTAGGCATCAAAGAACACATGTACATTGCTTGTACAATATTGTAATAGTACAAAACGTAATGTTAGGTGAAGAAAACATGTTAAAAGAAGAGGGTAACGTAAAGCACTTTACTCCAAACTGGAAGGAAACATATATATGAACAAGAAGCAAATACATTGATCTTGATCACAGTTGTTATTTGTTGGTATATTTGTATTACCAATGTGGGGGTGTACTCCGCACCACATATAAAGATGTAACAGGTTTAAAATCAATTGGTACATCTGAATGTCAGCAACAGTGGTTGGCAAAAGCTAAAAAAAAGCAAATTGATCAAAAGCAAAAAAAAATTGATTTTGAAGTGTTACATCTCTGCATGTGGGTTGTTTAAGTGCAGACACATATATTTTGTGTTTAGGATGGACGTCTAAATGCATGACACAGCAGGAATTTTGTACATACAGCCCTGGTGAAGTAGGCACCATAATTACCCTGTAACATTGACTAAACTTCATGTCTCACAGAAGCTTAAATTGTAGTTCCAATTTGGCAAAACATCTATGTTTATGTGTGTTATATGTTCCCGTTTACATTGCATAACTTTAAAAAACATTGTTGGTTACATTTTTAAGTGGTTTATACTTGTTTAAAATCCTACTTAGCCTCACCCTTGGCATTGTTAATTTCATTATCAGTTGCAAACTAGATTTGAACACTGTCTGTCCTAACAATAAGGTAAAGACAATAAGGTTATTCACAAAAGAGCTTTGGCTGATCCTTCGGCTCTCTTCGGCCGCCTGAGCCCTTCGGTTTAGTCGAACCAAATTTTCACAATAGCCGTACTCATTGCCGTTTGGCCCATATGTGAATAGGTCGAATGGCAGCAAGTAGCCTGCCGGAGGTTCGGCTCAGCCGATCCAGATGTTGGATCAGCTGAGTCAACTCCTTCTGCACTTTGGGTCGGCCGAACATGGTGAGCATGTTCGGCCGACCCGAAGCCAGCCAAAGCAAGGCGATGTACGGATGAAATCAGCTGTATAAGCCTGAAGTGAAACAGCGTTCGGCTCACTTCACTTTGGGTCATTTATTTACACCGCTGTCTTCGGCAGCTTTGTGAATAACCCTGTATATATTTTGTGGTTTACCTTGCTCCTGTGCCAATAGAGGCATGCTTAAATCCTCAGTGACACCATCGCATGCTAAAAAAAATCTGGTTTAAGGAGGAGGGATCTGGAGGATTTCACTAAATCACATAGGATATTATGTAGGAGTGATTTGCATATCTACATTGGTGTATGGGATGGCACAAAACGGTGATAGCATTCTCAGTTCCTTGGCAACTAGAAGCTGAGGCATGCAGATGAGAAAGGGACAGAGGAAGGATAGAGACAGAACAGAGCTGCCAGTAGTTGTGTGAGAGGTGACAAGGGGAAGAGAACTCCCCTGTCATTGGTGTTATCACTTAGCAGTACTCATGTAATCTCACGCATCCTCCCTGTAGCTTTAATTTTTTTTTAGACAGTACTTTAATCTCCTAAATTTAAAGTAAACTTCTGTGTATTTCTTTAGTCCGGTTTCCGACTGCAGCTATCACTTCTTCCTCTGGCAGCTCCTCTGTACTGAGTACAGAAGTTGAAGTTTAAACTTTGGAGATTAAGGTACTAAAAAACTATTTACAACGGAAGAAAGGGTGGAGAAATTTAAACAATTACTGCAAACTTTGTCAGATTAGAGTAGGACACTTAGAAAACTCTGATTGCTTACTCAGCACTAGTTACAAGGTTGCTGAGAACTCTATCACTGTTGCTGAGGAGATAGACAGGGAGGGTTGAGATAGGTGGAGCAGCTAGAGCTGTATTTATATACTCTGCATAAATCTCTCCTCCTAGTTAGCGGTGACATGGTGATGCCTAAGTAGTGGGCATTAAAGGCGGCAGTTCATTTTGTGCACAAAGACCAGGCAGAAGTTAATGATCCCTGAACAAAAAGTACAACATTACCCGGGAAAAACAAACATTTTGATTGGTAGACAGTTTCCACAATATAAGCTTAAAGGGTTATTGAACACTCTCATGTTTTTGCATATATCTACACCTAGCAAGCTGTACATATATGCAAAACCATAAAAAAAGAAAAACGTTTTAAAAGGGTTAATACTTACCTGTGTCTCCGCCGCTTGCTCCCGTCCGAACATCTGAACATTTCTTGGCCAGCCGCCAAGGATCTTGGGTTAGGTGCATGCACAGTTCAGATGTGCAGCCAGGAGACGAGGAGAGGCACAAGGTAAGTATATGGAGCAGCGTGCACCCGCACAGACTCCGTGGGACATAAGAGAAGAAGAGGACAGAGGATAGACTTGTGCGCCGTCAAAAAATTTGTTCTGTTTCGTTTCGTTTCGGAAGGAAAAGATGATCGGATTAAATGACATTATTTAAGGTAAGTCCCTACAGCAGGATTGGAAAGGGGGGAAAAGTTTGACTTTAATGTCACTTTAAACCTTTAGACAACAAAAGAAGCATTTAGTCTTCACGGGAAATCCCAAGAAGAAAATATCTGTTTTACTGCATTGTGCTGCTAGATTGAGGCATTCCGGTTTGCTTCACTTACAACAGCTTAATCACAGATAAAAGGTAAAATCAAAGTACCAAATCAAACCATAAGAACATAGCTTGTAAACAATACGTGGTCATTGCTGTTGGTCATTAGGTACACAAGCACAAATGTAAAGCAGATATAAACAACAGAAATCAAAAGGACTATATATATACACACACACACACACATATTTATCTCCATGCTGGTACATCAGCAAACTCCTGTGGCACACAAGTTAAAAACAGTTCCAACAGCCCACTACATGACCACTTACCATCCTTTTATGTAAGGGCACTGATTTTGTATAGTGGTCTGGCCCATGGCCCACCCCATTGTTATTTACTGACTGACCCACCTCCGCCAAAGCACACTTAACGTGCTGCTGGCTGTACTTGGAGTAACAGGCAGTTTGAGTAGTCATAATCAATCTATACATTGCATGGGGGTACTGCATTTCAAGCAGAACCTTTTTTCTATGTCCTTTCATTCCCTTTCTATGCCTAAATGCATATACCTCTGTGATTGTACCGATTATAGGCACATGACTAGTGTGCCCTTAAAAAAATCAAATTTTCACTGCATTCCATTGGCTGTTTGAACACAGGTTCCCGAGGCAGAATATAAAAAGTTACTCTGACCTCTGGCAAGTGTGCTCTGCTAGATGAAGCTCGCCAGGTGGTCTTTCATCTTGCGTTTTCTGTTTGGATCTTCACTTTTTTTAATGAAAGAGTAAAGGTTAAAAGTAACTCTCATTACATGGTCTGAAAAGTTATTCCTTAAACACAGTCCTTCCTTAAATATACTTGCTTGGCATCTGAAAATGCTATTTCAAATAAATTGCAATGATGTTTTATGAAAACTTGAACAAAAGAAAGAACACCAACACAGTGCAAATCTTTCCATACATTTATGTCAATAAAATCAAAGAAGTGTACAAGGAAGCAACATATCTGAAGCAGGGCAAATGCAAAGGGCTTTTAGTCAACCTGCTAGTGTCCAGCAGGTTGATAAGGTAAACCAAGTAAACAGTGTATCCTTCTGATGCACAATCCTGTTGAATAACTCAAAGATCTCACCATTTTCTCCTGCATTTGATGCCATTAAAATGTGAGTTTTAGGGACATGATCATATGCCTCCTATTTATAGATACATGATTGAGTAATTGGGATGCACATGTCCATATTTAGGCCTTACGTGTACAGAGAGAAAAACAAAATATTTAGTATTGTGTATGCTAACAGTAAGTGCTAGTTTGTTTGCATGAATTTAGCTTTTCAATTCTCTCATTTTGGAACGCAAACATTACATCTGTCCAATATTGTTTATGCAGAAAACCTACTATGTCTTCATGTTATCCCCAGCACAGTAAGCCATCTTACCTGTTTAAAGCTTCACTTTGCTCTGAATTATAAAAGAGCATTTAACCTACCAATGCCTCCATCTAGCAACTTATTATTGCTTGGAAAACAGTCTTCTATCCATAACTGACAACATCAAGATGAGTTGAAACAAATATGAATGCATGTTCTTTCATCTCTTCTCTTCATCTTTTTCAATTTACTAACAGATGGTAGTGTGCCTCAGCAATAGATGTATATGTTTATTGAAACTCTAATAAAGTGTTTACTATATTTCTGTAACATACAGTAATTCTGTTGAAATGATCTCATTCTCATTAATGCTATATATGCATACATATAGCTATATGTTCAAACATTCATCTTGCATGTTGCAATTTTTCTGTAGAAAAATAAGTACATTGTGCCAGTAAGAGAAAATAGCTGTAAGATTAATGAAGAAATATTTCCAGGATAAAATGATTTGTAAATGTCAGTTTAATTACATTTGCAACTTGCAAAAGTTAAGCAAGATCATCTTTGGCCTGTAGACAAAGCTCTAAGTCACAACAAATCTATGCTTAAGCAACACTAAGAGGGTTATTCACAAATGATCCAAAGGATCCAGCCGTAGCTTTGGTCAAACCAAAGGGCTGCTGCTATTCACAATAGCCCGTACAGCAGCTGAAGGCAGCCGAGCGATTCAGGCGAGCCGAATGCATGTGCTTCGGCTCTGCTGAGCCATAGTGACAGGCAAAGCAAGGAGAACGGTCGGCCGAAGGGCCGACCTTTCTTCACGCTAATGACAGCTGGGTGGAGCCAATCCAAGATCATATGGCTTGCTCCGCCCAGTTGTAATGACAGATCAGCGCCCCCAAATTACCTTTTTTTAAATGTTCTATATTTTTCCATTTATTTAAACAATTTTTAAACCTTTTTTCCCCCCATTTATTTACTTTTTTCTATTCTGCTTGCTACCTCGGATGTAGCGAGCAGAATAGCCAAGTCCAAGAATGAGAATAGGGGCGAACGACAGCGAGTGAGCTTCAGCTCAGCCGAGTCGAAATCCCTCTGCACTTGCATGCAGAGCATGTTTGGCTGACCGAAGGCAGCTGCGGTACGACTGATTTCTGCCGTACAGAGCCAGAGTGGACAAGGAAACAAGTACCCAGCCTGGAAATTAACCCTAGGTTCCCTGACTAAAAAGTACACACACTTGTCACGCATTACTAAGGCCTGCTAAGAGTATATTAGTATGTAGCGATGCTATACTACAAGAGGTAAAAGATGCAGAATAATGTCTCTAAACATGTTTTTTTCAAGTTACATAAAATCTTATAAGCACATTTAAAAAAAATATTATATTGCATGTTTTTGTTTTGTTCAAATACATTTCTACACTGAATATGAATACTGGTTATTGTCATTTATGTAATTGTTATAAGCCTAGTAGAGAGAAACAAATTATGACTTTATTTTTTAGCTGAAGACATCGATATTGACCTAGAAACCATGAAAGCCAATGCAAATGGATTCACTGGATGTCTCTCTGCTGTGCAATTTAATAATATTTTTCCACTGAAGATTGCATTCCAAAATAATCAAAATAATCATAGCTCTCAGATTATGATAAATGGTCATGTTTCCGAATCTGGCTGCGGTTCCCTAAATGGTGACGATGCATTATCAGGAGAAACAACTCATTCATTTGCAGGTACTATGAATATTACTACAAGAGTTACTATTGTATGCAAAATACTACTAGAGTTACTATTGTATGACAAATGTTGACTGTATTTTGAGTGCCTTTATGTAACCTTTTATTTTATTTTTTTCTTTACTAAATAGAGTTAATGAATTTGCAAGAACAGTAAAATGTAAATTAACTGAGCAAGAGCCAGAATATACTGCACATGTTAAAAAGAGTATGTACACCTTAAACCATAAATGGTTATTAGGAGCTTTGCAGCAAAACAAAATGTGTTACTATAGCATTTACAGTAAAAAGATGTATATAATTATTAGTGATGATAATTAGAAGAAAACAGGGAACCTAATGATGAGTTTGAAGGCTATGTCTTGCTATGTAGACTAATGGCCCATTCACACCATTCGCATCGCGTTCCAGAGCGCCAGCTGCTGGAATGCACAGCAATCCCTCAATAAACTTCCTCCTTCGCTCTGGGGTGGGAGGGGGTGTGAGGTGCATTGAAATCAAAACATTGCCTGCATTCCGGTCCGCTGCTTTATTTTTTTGCGTTTGCAGTGGACCAGAACGCAGGCAATGTTTTGCCATGGGTCCAATCGCGCAGCAGGGCATGACTGCAGTGCCATAGATTGTGTTGGTCTGGAATAAACTAGAACTGTGGGCAGGTTCACACCATTTTTCTGACCAGATCTAGACTAAATCTGGTCCGGAAAATGGTGTGAACCTGCCCTAATAAAGTGTTATTATGTTGGTTAAGAAAAGAAAATTGCTGCAGTGCCATTATTTTTTACCATCACATGTATGTTGTATTGCACCACAACGCATGCTGTTTTAAAAAAAAAGGGTCATGCACTTGTTTAGTGTGATTTAGAGGCAGTGGGCAGCCCATGTCCTACCACAATGCACTAGAAACACTACATATGCAATTTGTTTTTAATTCAGCTTAAACTGATAGAATGTTTTAAAAGAACTGACTGAGCAAGTATAAAAGTGCGCCTATGATAAGTCATCCCCCAAATTTTATTTAAGGCATCTAGTTGGCAATGAAGTTACTATTAACTGGGATTTATATAGCACCAATATTTTGCATAGTACTGTAAGGGAGCACACACTGGAGTAAAACAATTAAAGGCAAAAAAGGTTACAGTCTAAAGAGGAGGAGCTAAATTCTTCATGTTATGTGGTAACATTTTTTACGAACACTGTAGAAACTACCTGTCAATATAAAATGAAGACAGCAAAGGAACTACCAGCCTCTTGAATGCTATGGAAAGGCATTGCTTACCAGTTTTTGAAAACCTTGTTGATTATTAGTTTTTTTCCTTTGCCTGGGGCCAACGCTTCATGCAAAACTGTATTAATTAGTTAGTAGGGGACATTGGCAGCCATTGATAATGAACTGTCAATGATTAAGATCAAGTTCAGCCAAAATGTCAAGTTAAGCCCAAGAACTTTGACCTTTGTGCTACATTCTGTACTTGAAGAAATAAAGGATCATTGGCAGACACAGTTGTAAGTGTTGGCTTGTGAATTTGACAATAATTTAACTGCCTTTATGCACCATAACCAGCCTTAACTAATGAAAAAAAACAAGTTAAAACAGAAAAAAATACAAATTCCTAAGATTTTATAGCAGTTATCTTGTTTTTATAGAAATATGAAACAGGACAGAGAATTTATGTCTCAAAATATATATTATGCATTAAATGCAGTGCAGGAAAGCCACTAAAATATATTAGTAAATTAAGTAACCGCATACAATGCACTGATTTTCATGTTTTTTTTTCTTGGATTCAAAATACTTTTTGTAAAAAGCTCGGGCAGACTGCTAATGTCATCAGCTAGCATTAAATGCCATATACAGCACACATACACTGCATTTAAAAGACTATTTTTAGAGTCCAGCTTTATAGTATATATCCTGAACAGTTCCTCTTCTGGTTTAGTTTCATTATGCACATTGAAAAATTATTTTAACCAGTTCAGCTCTCCCACCTGTATACCCCTTATGGACCAGAGAAATGTTTACATTTCAGCTAAGGGCCTACTGATTTGGCGTTATCATTACTTAAGATAACAAAGTGATTCTTTTTTTGGGTACAAACTTGTCTTTCTATTGGTAATATTGTCTTGAAAAAAAAACATTCATTCAAAAAATTTCATTTTTTATTAACTTTGCAATAAAAAAAGTGCATTTGTTTTGCTTTGCTACATATTTTTCTTTAAATTGCATAAAATATTTTTCAATGTTTTATCTTCTTTGAAATGTATCACTTAAACATTTAAGGAAGAACAGATGGGGATAGATGTACTACACATGTCCAAAGTATTTAGTTTTTTTTGGGTGTATATAGATTGCCCAATGTATATAACTGGTTAAAGATGAACTGAACTGCAGAAGCTGTGCCAAAAAAAAGAACATAATGGGGCAAAGTGCTTGTCATCAGTATTACATTTGGCCTCCCACAGCTGTTTTTTTTTTGTCATCACAGACTTACCATGTCTTATTCTGCCCAGTGTCCACACAGTGTGCCAGTGTGCCAAAGTGTGGCGTTGGCTATCTTGATAGAGGTAGGATTTGGCTTCTTCATGTCAGAGCCTACAGCAAGGAGAACCGTAAGCATCACAATAGGGACATCTCACACCCAATCTCCTGAGACTAGCAGCTAGAGGCAGCAAGGCCTTAGATCTCAAATTGCAGATATACAGCTATGAGGCTGCAATTACAGGAGTGCCAAGGCACCCTCACATACAAGAAAGCACACTATTGTTTTTCAGGAGAAACTAAAGACATAGGGTATATTTTTCATGGTACTGTTTAAACACAATTAACACTTCTAGGTGTTCCCTATAACATAGCAAAGTATCACTTTTTGAGGTCAGGTCTACAATAAAATGTTTATAATTGAATAATATCTTTGTAATAAATACATTATGGCTGTGTATTAAGCTAGAATAAGGTAAACATAAAATGTGGTTTCTTTTTCTTGCCTACTCTTATGTGTTCCTTCTGCAGATCATTCAAGACCAATGGATAATGGAGAACCACTAACTAATGTGTTGAAAAGCAGTGTTGCTGTTGTTGGAGGTAATACAAATATTAGTTATATATACTATGGTTAGGTAATGATTTTCTCACTTCAGACTTTAAAAAATTATCATCTTAAATGTTTGACAACTTCAAATTTCATCTAGCACAACTTTATAACATTCACATTCTATACAGTGTAAGCAACAGAATAAACGTAGATAATCAGAAGCTGCCATTTAAGCAATGTTGTCTGTTTCAAATTTCAGAAATACGTAGAATAATATTACTATCCAAACTCACACTATAGGAATATACATGTATGCTGGATGAAGCTTTGACATTCAAAACAATGGTTTAAAATGTAACTGCACTTTCACGATACATTATGGATTCATACAAATCCATGAAGCTTTTTGAATAATATAAAAGTAATGGGTCACTAATGATAAATCCTTTTTCCTGCTGCATGGCCTGGCTTTGTTAGCATCCATGTTTTTTTTCCTCGCCATCTGTAGAAGGTACTGTTTAGAGATGGAAGACTTGCTCTAAATTGAGCTGAATGAGTGACTTTGCTCCCACGCTCTGTCGGAATTGCAGGAAACAGGACTTCTCTTTAGCAAAGGCAGCCCATTGTGTTGCCATGTACAAATGTATAGTTGCAATTTTTCACAAAACCATAGCTACTCATCTATACAACTACTGATTTTACACTGTATAAATAAGAAGCATTTCAGTTTCAACTTTTCATGACCGGGGTGGAAGCAATGTCAGAATGTGTTGATTAACTTGGCAATAACCCTATGATTAAATTTAACAAATTTTAACAACATGCTGTATATATTTGATTAAACACTTTAAAATATACCTGCTCAGATTCATTATTATAGGCTGAAAAATGGACGAAAAAGTGAATTAAAAAACCCCAAAGTTTTTTTTTTTTTTTAAACAATGCTCTGTTAATGCATAGAACAATAAATGCACTTTTAGCTTCAGCCTGAAAGGGGTGTTCATTTTATAGTTGACATGGTGATTATATGATCGGAACCATGTTTTTTGGTTTCTGAACTTGGCAGATGCTGGGAGTTGTCAGTGACAGTGTGGTTTCTAAACTCTGTCATGGAACAGATATAAGCTGCTTCCCCTTGCATCCTTTAAAGACTCAAATTGTGCTGTGGTAAAGCTTAACCTTTGCATCAAGCACTGCCTGAATCACTGACCTGGAACAAATATGTCATAAGTGAAGCCGAAACTGCATACTTTTCTGCAGTCAGTGAGTGGAATGCAGAGGGTACGCATGATAGCCAGGCAAGTCGCTTATTCAGGAGAAGGTCCATATTGGGTTTCCCCATCCAATAAAATTCCTATTTAACATAACTGAAACTCTTTAATCTTCAGTTTCCAGGGTGGGCCTTCTCCAGGTAGCCCTTCAAGTAGAGCTATTCGATTATCCTTATCTCATCTGGGTAAATTAAGTCCTACTTCAAGGTCTATAGATAAAATAAAGATATTACTGATTTTATTTATATACATGTGTATCCTTTATGACACTTGAACTCCCCCTTTTAAAATCATTGTCTAATTTTGCATTTTTACAGGTGTCATAACTGTTGCTGTATTCATCCTGTTATGCATCTCCGGCATAGCAATAAGAATATATCTCCAGAAGAATACATATAAAAAGAATGAAGCCAAAGAATCAGAACATGAGGACAATGTACAGGCAGCAGCAGCATTGAAAGCTGAAATCAGTATGCAAAATGCAATCAACGAAAGTCAAAAAGAATACTTTTTCTAATTCGCTCTCATTGTGCAGCCAAACAATGGGACAGACAGACTTTCTTGCTAAGCAAGGGGCACTAGATGAACACCAATTTCAAATCATTGTACATGCACTGCAAGAAAATGATGGACTGGATCAGTATTAAAATGGTTATGATCAGCCACGGTGATGTTTAAATAGCCCTCTAAAACCACTTGCTTTGGGTGGCATTGCAAGCATTCTCGGTGATGGCAATCACTGTATTGTGCACTCTTTAGTTGTTAATAGTGCCTGGTTGTTCTGATGTGACTTTTCAAATCTGCAGATTTCCGTACTGAGTTATGAATTTCAGACTATCCTGATGTTGAAACTCTTATAATGTCTGTGTGATTGAAACCTTTTATTTATAGTACAGTCTGAACTGTAATATTTGCTTCAAAAGGGAGAGGAAATTTAGTGTTTTTATATTGTGATCTTGTTTTCTGGTTCATTACCAGAAATGCCTCTAAATGATTTATGCCACATTAAAGATTCTTCAAATCAAAAAGAACCTTTGTGTAAAAATTACTCACAACTTCGGAGTTGTTCCCGACTGATCACAGTTGCTATTACCCAATGATAAACTGCAAATCCTTAGGTTGGCTGTTCATCTTTACAGTATTTATTCCAGAAGAAACAAATACAGCATAGTAAAACTATAATGATGCTTTACAAGTCTATGCCGATTTCTTTAATTGTATTTTCTTCTACTACTTCACTTACTGACTGAGGGGAAGAGGGCATATACCACCTTTTAACAACAGGTTGTATCTGGTAACAGATTTGAACTTGAACCCATGTACAGGGCAACAGCAAACCAATCACAAGTAGTTATGTTTTTGGAAGCCCTTTTTATTGCATTTAGACATATTTATCATATTGCAATCTTTTTATGTGATAGATTGCTGATTCATTTATTTTCTGTAGAGGAAACAAAATAAACCTATTGCTGCTAATGCATATTATTCACTCTCTATTTGTGGTCAGGCCTACTGAAATAAACCAAACTGTCATTTTTTTATTTGTGCAAAAACTTGGTAATGCAGCAAAATAAAATCTGAGAAAGTACAGCCTCACAACATTTATTTTATCCCTTCTCCAGTGGTGTAAAAGGTAATGTGCCCCTTTATGCCTAAATATTGGTTGTTGACACTTCCTCTTATAACAAATACATCCAAAATGGCATCAACAGTGTATTACACTGTGGTTGCTGTCTTTAAATATTATATTGTTTGTGTACTTTTTCCAACTTTTTACACCTACCTAGAAAGATCTCCTTTTTAGGTGGCTGTACAAGAACGGTCTGTCACCCGGCATGAATGATCTTGAGACAGTTTGTTGTGCGTGGCATCCAAACAGCACTGCGAGGCTAGCAAAACAGTTGTTTGTAACAGTTTGATTTGCCATTTTATAGTCTGTCACTGAATACCAATGGGTCTCTGTCCTGTGATACTTAACACCCAATTGAACTTTCAGTTTAAATCAGCTAAACAAATTCCAGGTGCATAAAAACAAAACATGTGCATCATTTTACAGTTGGTTTTCTTTAGAAAGCATCCACATATTGAATAGACAAGCAGGTCCTCTGCCAGCATGGTGTAGAGAAGGCACCTTGCCTTGTGTGTGGAAGCCGTGGTCTCTCGGCAGAGGTCTGATATGTGCCCTTGTAAATCAGACCTATGGCTCAGCTTTAGCAAAGTTCATGTTCCTTATTGCTTGAAAAGCTCCAACTCTAACTCCACAGGGGCGTGATTTGAATGTTTGCTTCCACACACAGAGCAAGGGTAATTGTCTGCTGCATGCTGGCAGTGAACAGGCTTTCTGTTCAGGCTGTGGCTGTTTTCTAAAGAAAAAAAACTGTACGTCTTTTGCACATCTGGAGTGTGTTTAGCTCATTTAAACTGAAGGCTCAGTATAGCTTTAACAAGAGGAAGCAGTGGTAGATTTCCTGCTATGACTAGTTTATTTGCTGCTAAGGTAAGTGGAGGGGTGTGCAAAGATCTAATTGATACTAATCTACATGTTTAGTTAGCCTCAGAATAAAGTAATTGTTTAAGGTTTTCAAAATATTAAAAATGGTTTAACTGTTTCTATAACCCGAATTGATATATCAGGAGGCGCTAGAGGTAATCGTACACAGTCTCTTATGCAGAGCTAATGTTTAGGCATCTATGCAGGAAGCAGCCCCAATGCAGTGAGGGAGACTGAGGACACTGTAAAACAAGACAAGAGAGGGGCGCCTTTTCCTAGTGCAGATCAGTTTTATTCAACAATTGGATAAAAATATATAAGTAGACAGGTACTCACAAAGGTGGATAATCCACGAGCATTTAGAACAGTGCAGAGACCGGACTGAAAGAGTAACAGTAGTAGTCTGTCTTATACATCCTATGTGCAGATCGGTATATAGGAGTGACATTGACGCGTTTCATCAGGACCTGATTTACAGTTTCTATAACCCCTTTTAACATACGCCTTAAATACTTGACTAAAGATTGTTTCAGACCAGAAATAACATTTGATTACTTAAACTTAAAGCCCATTTCCACCTTTGCAGAGGTATTTAAAAAAAAAAATATGCCAGCAATGTACACCAAGTCAAGGTGAATCAGGCAAATTAAGTTGCTGTAAATGAGCACAGAAACTTAAATTTTTTGTTAGCTTTCCTTTTCATATCCTCATGGAATTGGCCGCCTCTGTGTTGTGCAACCAATGGGTGTATATTACAGCTGAGCTCTCTCTGTGAGCTCTCCACCCCTCCATTCATTAGTATTCATAGTGGCAAACCCCCCAGACAGTGTATTGTTTAAAAAGGCAGAGCTGGTATTTAGTGATCATGTTTCACAGAATCACAGGGAGGGGGGCAGCTGTTTACAGCCTGCTTTACAATCCTACGGTGTCAGACACAAAAATTTTAATTTATAGGATTCAGGCCTAATAAAAAGTTTAGAAACACATATACATCATCACTGCACCTCTACATTACCCCAATAAATGCCAATCACTTACAAAGGTGAAAATTGACTTTAAATCAGCCATAAATTAATTATGGAGGTGCAAACAATCGGACAGTTGGATGATCTTTATTTATTTTACTTAGATGCATAGACACGCATGATTGTAATGCTTAAACTTGAATGTCTATGCACTTATCAGACACCTCTGGAACCAGTCTTAGTTTGGGAGATCAGTGGTTATTGGCCTTGAAACTGCATCATGGTCAATCCTATATTCTCTTAAGTATAATTGGCCGGGGTTATTTGCTTTGATCTAAAACTATCTATAGACATAGCAACATTGTCAGGATTGAAAGACTAATTGTTTAGATATATATAGCATCAGAAAACATAGTTTACAAAATATGTATCACTCAGCCAGCTGTAAATTCTTCTATGGATCTTAATGGATCCCATCGGGGCCTAAAAAATAAATTCTAAATGACTCTAAATCTATAAAAACATTGCTACATTTGAGAATAAGGATGAACTGGCTTTCATACAAAAAAGGGTTTTGGTTAGTTAACAAAATTACATCTTTTAAGAAATGTACCCACGTACCTTTATAAGCATGGCATACTCTATGAAGTAGTAAAAGCCATATATTGTTTCCCAAATTTTTAATTTCTCATTATTAATTTCCTGCTAATTTGGGCAAATTATTCCTCAAAAGTATTTAATTGGTTAACTCTGTATAAATTTAAACATGCAATAGGTAGAAATTATAACAACACACAAATATGAAGCCTTTATCTATCTATCTATCTATCTATCTATCTATCTATCTATCTATCTATCTATCCCAAATATGTAAAATATTTTGCAATCCAATATTATATCTCAAGAATTAAAGAAGACTAGCTAATATTTACATACAGTTGTATCTCCAGTTTATAGTAAATATTGTATAATCATTTAGCAGTCCTTGCTTAATAATGACCCTGTTAGCTGTTCAAATATAGTGAATGCAAACGTTACCATGACATATTGATTTTCACAACAAATGTAATCTTACATATCCTCCTACAAAGCACCTTATAAGGCAGTATTGTTCATGAAAACAGAGTAAGCTTATATAGTTAAACATATTGATATTACCAGCTAACATAACATATGTCAAAATCTAGATTAGAAACTACCTACATCGTACAGACACCCTTTTTTAACCCAGAACAGATGATTTCTGTTTAGTTTTATTTATTGATTCTGAACTGAACGTTGATGGGTGTACATTCCAAAAATGTATTTGAGAGATTAGCAATAAAGAAATTCTTAAATTGGCTCAAGATGAAATACTAGACTAATTGAATATTTAACCAGTTGACATCCGCGGTGTTAAACCCCCTTCCAATCCAGGCCATTTTTCAGTATTCATCGCTGCGGTACTTTGACTGACATTTATTCCGTCATGCAGCGCTGTACTGAAATTAATTTTATACCCTTTTTTGGGGACAAATAGAGCTTTCTTTTGGTGGTATTTATTCACCACTGGGGTTTTTATTTTTTTACTATATTAAGGAAAAATTACCGAATTTTTTTTAAAAAAACAGTTTCCCCTATATTAAAATTAAACAATGAAAGCCATGATTAAAATAAAAATGTAAACTTTTTTCATTTTGACACTGTAAATGGAGTATTAATATTTCAAAGCAAAGGCCCACTCAAAAATGTTTTATTTTTTCAAATTTTGGACAAATTGTAGAGTTAAACTTCTGTCAAGTTTTTTGCTGTCTGGGTCCCCATTGTGTAGATTTTCCATCACATCTTAAATATAATATACATTTATATTAACCACCTTCAGCTCCTCAGCTCATAGTGTTGTACC